>NC_081371.1:7335378-7625378 GCF_030684315.1 Stegostoma tigrinum
GGGGGAGGGAGGGAGGGGAGAGGGGAGCAGATGGGGGTAGGGAGGGAGAGGGGAGCAGATGGGGGGGAGGGAGGGAGAGGGGAGGGGAGCAGATGGGGGGGGAGGGAGGGAGAGGGGAGGGGAGCAAATGGGAGGGAGGGAGAGGGGAGGGGAGCAGATGGGGGGGGGAGGGGAGCAGATGGGGGGGGGAGCAGATCGGGGGAGGAGAGGGGAGCAGATGCGGGGGAGGTGGGGAGGGAGAGGGGAGCAGATGCGGGGGAGGGGGGGAGCAGATGGGGGGGGGAGCAGATGGGGGGGAGGGAGAGGGGAGCAGATGGGGGGGAGGGAGAGGGGAGCAGATGGTGGGGAGGGAGAGGGGAGCAGATGGTGGGGAGGGAGAGGGGAGCAGATGGTGGGGAGGGAGAGGGGAGCAGATGGTGGGGAGGGAGAGGGGAGCAGATGGGGGGGGGAGGGAGAGGGGAGCAGATGTGGGGGGGAGGGAGAGGGGAGCAGATGGGGGGGAGGGAGAGGGGAGCAGATGCGGGGGAGGGAGAGGGGAGCAGATGGGGGGGAGGGAGAGGGGTGCAGACGGGGGGGAGAGGGGAGCAGACAGCGGGGAGAGGGGAGCAGACGGGGGGAGGGAGAGGGGGAGCAGACGCGGGGGAGGGGGGGAGCAAATGGGGGGAGGGAGAGGGGAGCAGATGGGGGGGGAGGGAGAGGGGAGCAGATGGGGGGGGAGGGAGAGGGGAGCAGATTGGGGGGGGAGGGAGAGGGGAGCAGATTTGGGGGGGAGGGAGAGGGGAGCAGATGGGGGGGAGCGAGGGAGAGGGGAGCAGATGGGGGGGAGCGAGGGAGAGGGGAGCAGATGGTGGGGGAGGGAGATTGGAGCAGATGGTGGGGGAGGGAGACGGGAGCAGATGGTGGGGGAGGGAGAGGGGAGCAGATGGGGGGGGAGGGAGTGGGGAGCAGATGGGGGGGAGGGAGTGGGGAGCAGATTGGGGGAGGGAGAGGGGAGCATATGGGGGGGATGGGAGCATATGGGGGGGATGGGGAGCAGATGGCGGGGAGGGAGAGGGGAGCAGATGGTGAGGGAGGGAGAGGGGAGCAGATGGTGGGGGAGGGAGAGGGGAGCAGATGTGGGGGGAGGGAGAGGGGTGCAGATGGGGGGGGAGGGAGAGGGAGCAGATTGGGGGGAGGGAGAGGGGAGCAGATGGTGGGGAGGGAGAGGGAGCAGATGGGGGGGAGGGAGAGGGGAGCAGATGGGGGGGGAGGGAGAGGGGAGCAGATGTGGGGGGGAGGGAGAGGGGAGCAGATGGGGGGGAGGGAGAGGGGAGCAGATGCGGGGGAGGAGAGGGGGAGCAGATGGGGGGGAGGGAGAGGGTGCAGACGGGGGGAGAGGGGAGCAGACAGCGGGGAGAGGGGAGCAGACGGGGGGAGGGAGAGGGGAGCAGACGCGGGGGAGGGGGGGAGCAAATGGGGGGAGGGAGAGGGGAGCAGATGGGGGGGGGAGGGAGAGGGGAGCAGATGGGGGGGGAGGAGAGGGGAGCAGATTGGGGGGGGAGGGAGAGGGGAGCAGATTTGGGGGGGAGGGAGAGGGGAGCAGATGGGGGGAGCGAGGGAGAGGGGAGCAGATGGGGGGGAGCGAGGGAGAGGGGAGCAGATGGGTGGGGGGAGGGAGATTGGAGCAGATGGTGGGGGAGGGAGACGGGAGCAGATGGTGGGGGAGGGAGACGGGAGCAGATGGGGGGGGAGGGAGTGGGGAGCAGATGGGGGGGGAGGGAGTGGGGAGCAGATTGGGGGAGGGAGAGGGGAGCATATGGGGGGGATGGGGAGCATATGGGGGGGATGGGGAGCAGATGGTGAGGGAGGGAGAGGGGAGCAGATGGTGAGGGAGGGAGAGGGGAGCAGATGGTGGGGGAGGGAGAGGGGAGCAGATGTGGGGGGAGGGAGAGGGGGTGCAGATGGGGGGGGGAGGGAGAGGGGAGCAGATTGGGGGGAGGGAGAGGGGAGCAGATGTGGGGGAGGGAGAGGGGAGCAGATTGGGGGGGAGGGAGAGGGGGAGCAGAAGCGGGGGAGGGCGATTGGAGCAGATGGGGGGGTAGGGAGAGGGGAGCAGAGGTGGGGGGAGGGAGAGGGGAGCAGATGGGGGGAGGGAGAGGGGATCAGATGGTGGGGGAGGGAGATTGGAGCAGATGGGGAGCGAGGGAGAGGGGAGCAGATGTGGGGGAGCGAGGGAGAGGGGAGCAGATGTGGGGGAGCGAGGGAGAGGGGAGCAGATGGGGGGGAGCGAGGGAGAGGGGAGCAGATGGGGGGGAGCGAGGGAGAGGGGAGCAGATGGGGGGAGCGAGGGAGAGGGGAGCAGATGGGGAGGAGCGAGGGAGAGGGGAGCAGATGGTGGGGGAGGGAGAGCAGAGCAGATGGTGGGGGAGGGAGATTGGAGCAGATGGGGGGGGAGGGAGAGGGGAGCAGATGGGGGGGGAGGGAGAGGGGAGCAGATGGGGGGGGAGGGAGAGGGGAGCAGATGGTGGGGGAGGGAGATTGGAGCAGATCGGGGGGGGAGGGAGTGGGGAGCAGATTGGGGGAGGGAGAGGGGATCAGATGGGGGGAGAGGGGGAGCAGATGGGGGGGAGGGAGAGGGGAGCAGAAGTGGGGGAGGGAGAGGGGAGCAGAAGTGGGGGGAGGGAGAGGGGAGCAGATGGTGGGGGAGGGAGAGTGGAGCAGATGGGGGGGGGGAGGGAGAGGGGAGCAGATGGGGGGGGAGGGAGAGGGGTGCAGATGGGGGGGGAGGAGAGGGGAGCAGATGGGGGGGGAGGGAGAGGGGAGCAGATGGGGGGGAGGGAGAGGGGAGCAGATTGGGGGGAGGGAGAGGGGAGCAGATGGGGGGGAGGAGAGGGGAGCAGATTGGGGGGAGGGAGAGGGGAGCAGAAGCGGGGGAGGAGATTGGAGCAGATGGGGGGGGTAGGGAGAGGCGAGCAGATGTGGGGGGAGGGAGAGGGGAGCAGATGGGGGGAGGGAGAGGGGAGCAGATGGGGGGGAGGAGAGGGGAGCAGATGGGGGGGGAGGGAGAGGGGAGCAGATTGGGGGGGGGAAGGAGAGGGGAGCAGATGGGGGGGAGCGAGGGAGAGGGGAGCAGATGGGGGGTAGCGAGGGAGAGGGGAGCAGATGGTGGGGGAGGGAGATTGGAGCAGATGGGGGGGTAGGGAGAGGCGAGCAGATGTGGGGGGAGGGAGAGGGGAGCAGATGGGGGGAGGGAGAGGGGAGCAGATGGGGGGGGAGGGAGAGGGGAGCAGATGGGGGGGGAGGGGAGAGGGGAGCAGATTGGGGGGGGAGGGAGAGGGGAGCAGATGGGGGGGAGCGAGGGAGAGGGGAGCAGATGGGGGGTAGCGAGGGAGAGGGGAGCAGATGGTGGGGGAGGGAGATTGGAGCAGATGGGGGGGGAGGGAGACGGGAGCAGATGGTGGGGGAGGGAGAGGGGAGCAGATGGGGGGGGAGGGAGTGGGGAGCAGATCGGGGGGGAGGGAGTGGGGAGCAGATCGGGGGGGAGGGAGAGGGGAGCAGATTGGGGGAGGGAGAGGGGAGCAGATGGGGGGGAGAGGGGAGAAGATGGCGGGGAGGGAGAGGGGAGCAGATCGGGGGGAGGGAGTGGGGAGCAGATCGGGGGGAGGGAGAGGGGAGCAGATTGGGGAGGGAGAGGGGAGCAGATGGGGTGGAGAGGGGAGCAGATGGGGGGGAGGGAGGGGGGAGGGAAAGGGGAGCAGATGGTGGGGGAGGGAGAGGGGAGCAGATGGTGGGGGAGGGAGAGGGGAGCAGATGGGGGGGGGAGGGAGATGGGGTGCAGATGGTGGGGGAGGGAGAGGGGAGCAGATTGGGGGGAGGGAGAGGGGAGCAGATGGGGGGGAGGGAGAGGGGAGCAGATTGGGGGGAGGGAGAGGGGAGCAGAAGCGGGGGAGGGAGATTGGAGCAGATGGCGGGGAGGGAGATTGGAGCAGATGGCGGGGGTAGGGAGAGGGGAGCAGATGTGGGGGGAGGGAGAGGGGAGCAGATGGGGGGAGGAGAGGGGAGCAGATGGTGGGGGAGGGAGATTGGAGCAGATGGGGAGGGAGGGAGAGGGGAGCAGATGGGGGGGAGCGAGGGAGAGGGGAGCAGATGGGGGGGAGCGAGGGAGAGGGGAGCAGATGGGGGGGAGCGAGGGAGAGGGGAGCAGATGGGGGGGAGCGAGGGAGAGGGGAGCAGATGTGGGGGAGCGAGGGAGAGGGGAGCAGATGGGGGGAGCGAGGGAGAGGGGAGCAGATGGGGGGGAGCGAGGGAGAGGGGAGCAGATGGGGGGAGCGAGGGAGAGGGGAGCAGATGGGGAGGAGCGAGGGAGAGGGGGAGCAGATGGTGGGGGAGGGAGAGGAGAGCAGATGGTGGGGGAGGGAGATTGGAGCAGATGGGGGGGGAGGGAGAGGGGAGCAGATGGGGGGGGAGGGAGAGGGGAGCAGATGGGGGGGGAGGGAGAGGGGAGCAGATGGTGGGGGAGGGAGATTGGAGCAGATCAGGGGGGAGGGAGTGGGGAGCAGATTGGGGGAGGGAGAGGGGATCAGATGGGGGGGAGAGGGGAGCAGATGGGGGGGAGGGAGAGGGGAGCAGAAGCGGGGGAGGGAGATTGGAGCAGATGGCGGGGGAGGGAGATTGGAGCAGATGGGGGGGTAGGGAGAGGGAGCAGATTGGGGGGGAGGGAGAGGGGAGCAGATGGGGGGGGAGGGAGAGGGGAACAGATGGTGGGGGAGGGAGAGGGAGCAGATGGTGGGGGAGGGAGATTGGAGCAGATCGGGGGGGAGGGAGAGGGGAGCAGATGGGGGGAGGGAGAGGGGAGCAGATGTGGGGAGGGAGAGGGGAGCAGATGGGGGGGGAAAGAGAGGGGAGCAGATGGGGGGAGTGAGGGAGAGGGGAGCAGATGGGGGGAGTGAGGGAGAGGGGAGCAAATCGGGGGGAGCGAGGGAGAGGGGAGCAGATGGGGAGGAGCGAGGGAGAGGGGAGCAGATGGTGGGGAGGGAGAGGGGAGCAGATGGGGGGGAGGGAGTGGGGAGCAGATGGGGCGGGAGGGAGTGGGGAGCAGATTGGGGGAGGAGAGGGAGCAGATGGGGGGGAGGGAGTGGGGAGCAGATGGGGGGGGAGGGAGTGAGGAGCAGATTGGGGGGAGGGAGAGGGGAGCAGATGGGGGGGAGCGAGGGAGAGGGGAGCAGATGGTGGGGGAGGGAGTGGGGAGCAGATGGGGGGGGGAGGGGAGAGGGGAGCAGATGGGTGGGGAGGAGAGGGGAGCAGATGGGGGGGGAGGAGAGGGGAGCAGATGGGGGGGAGGAGAGGGGAGCAGATTGGGGGAGGGAGAGGGGAGCAGATGGGGGGGGAGGGAGAGGGCAGCAGATTGGGGGAGGGAGAGGGGAGCAGATGGGGGGGGAGGGAGAGGGGAGCAGATTGGGGGAGGGAGAGGGGAGCAGATGGGGGGGGGAGGGAGAGGGGAGCAGATGGTGGGGGAGGGAGAGGGGAGCAGATGGTGGGGGGAGGGAGAGGGGAGCAGATGGGGGGGGAGGGAGTGGGGAGCAGATGGGGGGGAGGGAGTGGGAGCAGATTGGGGGAGGGAGCGGGGAGCAGATGGGGGGGGAGCGAGGGAGAGGGGAGCAGATGGTGGTGGAGGGAGAGGGGAGCAGATGGGGGTGGAGCGAGTGGGGAGCAGATTGGGGGAGGGAGAGGGGAGCAGATGGGGGGGAGCGAGGGAGAGGGGAGCAGATGGTGGGGGAGGAGAGGGGAGCAGATGGGGGTGGAGGGAGTGGGGAGCAGATGGGGGGGGAGGGAGTGGGGAGCAGATTGGGGGAGGGAGTGGGGAGCAGATTGGGGGAGGGAGAGGGGAGCAGATGGGGGGGAGCGAGGAGAGGGGAGCAGATGGTGGGGGGAGGGAGTGGGGAGCAGATGGGGGGGAGGGAGAGGGGAGCAGATGGGTGGGGAGGGAGAGGGGAGCAGATGGGGGGGGAGGGAGAGGGGAGCAGATGGGGGGGAGGGAGAGGGGAGCAGATTGGGGGAGGGAGAGGGGAGCAGATGGGGGGGGGAGGGAGAGGGGAGCAGATGGTGGGGGAGGGAGAGGGGAGCAGATGGTGGGGGAGGGAGAGGGGAGCAGATGGGGGGGAGGGAGTGGGGAGCAGATGGGGGGGAGGGAGTGGGGAGCAGATTGGGGGAGGGAGCGGGGAGCAGATGGGGGGGAGCGAGGGAGAGGGGAGCAGATGGTGGGGGAGGGAGAGGGGAGCAGATGGGGGGAGGGAGAGGGGAGCAGATGGGGGGGGAGGGAGAGGGGAGCAGATGGGGGGAGGGAGAGGGGAGCAGATGGGGGGGAGGGAGAGGGGAGCAGATTGGGGGGGGAGGGAGAGGGGAGCAGATTGGGGGAGGGAGAGGGGAGCAGATGGGGGGGGGGAGGGAGAGGGGAGCAGATGGGGGGGGAGGGAGAGGGGAGCAGATGGGGGGGGAGCGAGTGGGGAGCAGATTGGGGGAGGGAGAGGGGAGCAGATGTCGGGGAGCGAGGGAGAGGGGAGCAGATGGTGGTGGAGGGAGAGGGGAGCAGATGGGGGTGGAGCGAGTGGGGAGCAGATTGGGGAGGGAGAGGGGAGCAGATGGGGGGGAGCGAGGGGAGAGGGGAGCAGATGGTGGGGAGGGAGAGGGGAGCAGATGGGGGTGGAGGGAGTGGGGAGCAGATGGGGGGGGAGGGAGTGGGGAGCAGATTGGGGGAGGGAGTGGGGAGCAGATTGGGGGAGGGAGAGGGGAGCAGATGGGGGGAGCGAGGGAGAGGGGAGCAGATGGTGGGGGAGGGAGTGGGGAGCAGATGGGGGGGAGGGAGAGGGGAGCAGATGGGTGGGGGAGGGGAGAGGGGAGCAGATGGGGGGGAGGGAGAGGGGAGCAGATGGGGGGGAGGGAGAGGGAGCAGATTGGGGGAGGGAGAGGGGAGCAGATGGGGGGGGAGGGAGAGGGGAGCAGATGGTGGGGGAGGGAGAGGGGAGCAGATGGTGGGGGAGGGAGAGGGGAGCAGATGGGGGGGAGGGAGTGGGGAGCAGATGGGGGGGAGGGAGTGGGGAGCAGATTGGGGGAGGGAGCGGGAGCAGATGGGGGGGGAGCGAGGGAGAGGGGAGCAGATGGTGGGGGAGGGGAGAGGGGAGCAGATGGGGGGGAGGGAGAGGGGAGCAGATGGGGGGGGAGGGAGAGGGGAGCAGATGGGGGGAGGGAGAGGGGAGCAGATGGGGGGAGGGAGAGGGGAGCAGATTGGGGGGGGAGGGAGAGGGGAGCAGATTGGGGGAGGGAGAGGGGAGCAGATGGGGGGGGGGAGGGAGAGGGGAGCAGATGGGGGGGGGAGGGAGAGGGGAGCAGATGGGGGGGGAGGGAGTGGGGAGCAGATGGGGAGGCAGGGAGTGGGGAGCAGATCGGGGGCAGGGAGTGGGGAGCAGATTGGGGGAGGGAGAGGGGAGCAGATGTCGGGGAGCGAGGGAGAGGGGAGCAGATGGTGGGGGAGGGAGAGGGGAGCAGATGGGGGGGGGAGCGAGTGGGGAGCAGATTGGGGGAGGGAGAGGGGAGCAGATGTCGGGGAGCGAGGGAGAGGGGAGCAGATGGTGGGGGAGGGAGAGGGGAGCAGATGGGGGTGGAGCGAGTGGGGAGCAGATTGGGGGAGGGAGAGGGGAGCAGATGGGGGGGAGCGAGGGAGAGGGGAGCAGATGGTGGGGAGGGAGAGGGGAGCAGATGGGGGTGGAGGGAGTGGGGAGCAGATTGGGGGAGGGAGAGGGGAGCAGATGGGGGGGAGCGAGGGAGAGGGGAGCAGATGGTGGGGAGGAGTGGGGAGCAGATGGGGGGGGGAGGGAGAGGGGAGCAGATGGGTGGGGAGGGAGAGGGGAGCAGATGGGGGGGGAGGGAGAGGGGAGCAGATGGGGGGGGAGGGAGAGGGGAACAGATGGTGGGGGAGGGAGAGGGGAGCAGATGGTGGGGGAGGGAGATTGGAGCAGATCGGGGGGAGGGAGAGGGGAGCAGATGGGGGGAGGGAGAGGGGAGCAGATGTGGGGAGGGAGAGGGGAGCAGATGGGGGGGGAAAGAGAGGGGAGCAGATGGGGGGGAGTGAGGGAGAGGGGAGCAGATGGGGGGAGTGAGGGAGAGGGGAGCAAATCGGGGGAGCGAGGGAGAGGGGAGCAGATGGGGAGGAGCGAGGGAGAGGGGAGCAGATGGTGGGGGAGGGAGAGGGGAGCAGATGGGGGGGAGGGAGTGGGGAGCAGATGGGGCGGGAGGAGTGGGGAGCAGATTGGGGGAGGGAGAGGGGAGCAGATGGGGGGGAGGGAGTGGGGAGCAGATGGGGGGGGAGGGAGTGAGGAGCAGATTGGGGGAGGGAGAGGGGAGCAGATGGGGGGAGCGAGGGAGAGGGGAGCAGATGGTGGGGGAGGGAGTGGGGAGCAGATGGGGGGGGAGGGAGAGGGGAGCAGATGGGTGGGGAGGGGAGAGGGGAGCAGATGGGGGGGGGAGGGAGAGGGGAGCAGATGGGGGGGAGGGAGAGGGGAGCAGATTGGGGGAGGGAGAGGGGAGCAGATGGGGGGGGAGGGAGAGGGCAGCAGATTGGGGGAGGGAGAGGGGAGCAGATGGGGGGGGAGGGAGAGGGGAGCAGATTGGGGGAGGGAGAGGGGAGCAGATGGGGGGGGAGGGAGAGGGGAGCAGATGGTGGGGGAGGGAGAGGGGAGCAGATGGTGGGGAGGGAGAGGGGAGCAGATGGGGGGGAGGGAGTGGGAGCAGATGGGGGGGAGGGAGTGGGGAGCAGATTGGGGGAGGGAGCGGGAGCAGATGGGGGGGAGCGAGGGAGAGGGGAGCAGATGGTGGGGGAGGGAGAGGGGAGCAGATGGGGGGGGAGCGAGTGGGGAGCAGATTGGGGGAGGGAGAGGGAGCAGATGTCGGGGAGCGAGGGAGAGGGGAGCAGATGGTGGTGGAGGGAGAGGGGAGCAGATGGGGGTGGAGCGAGTGGGGAGCAGATTGGGGGAGGGAGAGGGGAGCAGATGGGGGGGAGCGAGGGAGAGGGGAGCAGATGGTGGGGGAGGGAGAGGGGAGCAGATGGGGGTGGAGGAGTGGGGAGCAGATGGGGGGGGAGGGAGTGGGGAGCAGATTGGGGGAGGGAGTGGGGAGCAGATTGGGGGAGGGAGAGGGGAGCAGATGGGGGGGAGCGAGGGAGAGGGGAGCAGATGGTGGGGGAGGGAGTGGGAGCAGATGGGGGGAGGAGAGGGGAGCAGATGGGTGGGGAGGGAGAGGGGAGCAGATGGGGGGGGAGGGAGAGGGGAGCAGATGGGGGGGAGGGAGAGGGGAGCAGATTGGGGGAGGGAGAGGGGAGCAGATGGGGGGGGGAGGGAGAGGGGAGCAGATGGTGGGGGAGGGAGAGGGGAGCAGATGGTGGGGGAGGGAGAGGGGAGCAGATGGGGGGGAGGGAGTGGGGAGCAGATGGGGGGAGGGAGTGGGGAGCAGATTGGGGAGGGAGCGGGGAGCAGATGGGGGGGAGCGAGGGAGAGGGGAGCAGATGGTGGGGGAGGGAGAGGGGAGCAGATGGGGGGGAGGGAGAGGGGAGCAGATGGGGGGGGAGGGAGAGGGGAGCAGATGGGGGGAGGGAGAGGGGAGCAGATGGGGGGAGGGAGAGGGGAGCAGATTGGGGGGGGGAGGAGAGGGGAGCAGATTGGGGGAGGGAGAGGGGAGCAGATGGGGGGGGGGAGGGAGAGGGGAGCAGATGGGGGGGAGGGAGAGGGGAGCAGATGGGGGGGGAGGGAGTGGGGAGCAGATGGGGAGGCAGGGAGTGGGGAGCAGATCGGGGGCAGGGAGTGGGGAGCAGATTGGGGGAGGGAGAGGGGAGCAGATGTCGGGGAGCGAGGGAGAGGGGAGCAGATGGTGGGGAGGGAGAGGGGAGCAGATGGGGGGGGGAGCGAGTGGGGAGCAGATTGGGGGAGGGAGAGGGGAGCAGATGTCGGGGAGCGAGGGAGAGGGGAGCAGATGGTGGGGAGGGGAGAGGGGGAGCAGATGGGGGTGGAGCGAGTGGGGAGCAGATTGGGGGAGGGAGAGGGAGCAGATGGGGGGGAGCGAGGGAGAGGGGAGCAGATGGGTGGGGGAGGGAGAGGGGAGCAGATGGGGGTGGAGGGAGTGGGGAGCAGATGGGGGGGGAGGGAGTGGGGAGCAGATTGGGGGAGGGAGAGGGGAGCAGATGGGGGGGAGCGAGGGAGAGGGGAGCAGATGGTGGGGGAGGGAGTGGGGAGCAGATGGGGGGGGAGGGAGAGGGGAGCAGATGGGTGGGGAGGGAGAGGGAGCAGATGGGGGGGGAGGGAGAGGGGAGCAGATGGGGGGAGGGAGAGGGGAGCAGATGGGGGGGGGAGGGAGAGGGGAGCAGATGGGGGGGGGAGGGAGAGGGGAGCAGATGGTGGGGGAGGGAGAGGGGAGCAGATGGTGGGGGAGGAGAGGGGAGCAGATGGGGAGGGAGGGAGTGGGGAGCAGATGGGGGGGAGGGAGTGGGGAGCAGATTGGGGGAGGGAGCGGGGAGCAGATGGGGGGGAGCGAGGGAGAGGGGAGCAGATGGTGGGGGAGGGACTGGGGAGCAGATGGTGGGGGAGGGAGAGGGGAGCAGATGGGGGGGGAGGGAGTGGGGAGCAGATGGGGGGGAGGGAGTGGGGAGCAGATTGGGGGAGGGAGCGGGGAGCAGATGGGGGGGAGCGAGGGAGAGGGGAGCAGATGGTGGGGGAGGGAGAGGGGAGCAGATGGTGGGGGAGGGAGAGGGGAGCAGATGGGGAGGGAGGGAGTGGGGAGCAGATGGGGGGGAGGGAGTGGGGAGCAGATTGGGGGAGGGAGCGGGGAGCAGATGGGGGGGAGCGAGGGAGAGGGGAGCAGATGGTGGGGGAGGGACTGGGGAGCAGATGGTGGGGGAGGGAGAGGGGAGCAGATGGGGGGGGAGGGAGTGGGGAGCAGATGGGGGGGAGGGAGTGGGGAGCAGATTGGGGGAGGGAGCGGGGAGCAGATGGGGGGGAGCGAGGGAGAGGGGAGCAGATGGTGGGGGAGGGAGAGGGGAGCAGATGGGGGGGGAGGGAGAGGGGAGCAGATGGGGGGGTAGGGAGAGGGGAGCAGATGGGTGGGGAGGGAGAGGGGTGCAGATGGGGGTGGAGGGAGAGTGGAGCAGATGCGGGGAGGGAGAGGGGAGCAGATGGGGGGGAGGGAGAGGGGAGCAGATTGGGGGGGGAGGGAGAGGGGAGCAGATTGGGGGAGGGAGAGGGGAGCAGATGGGGGGGGGAGGGAGAGGGGAGCAGATGGGGGGGTAGGGAGAGGGGAGCAGATGGGGGGGGAGGGAGTGGGGAGCAGATGGGGAGGCAGGGAGTGGGGAGCAGATGGGGGGGCAGGGAGTGGGGAGCAGATTGGGGGAGGGAGAGGGGAGCACATGTCGGGGAGCGAGGGAGAGGGGAGCAGATGGTGGGGGAGGGAGAGGGGAGCAGATGGGGGGGGAGGGAGAGGGGAGCAGATGGGGGGGAGGGAGAGGGGAGCAGATGGGTGGGGAGGGAGAGGGGAGCAGATGGGTGGGGAGGGAGAGGGGAGCAGATGGGTGGGGAGGGAGAGGGGAGCAGATGGGGGGGGAGGGAGAGGGGAGCAGATGGGGGGAGGGAGAGGGGAGCAGATGGGGGGGAGGGAGAGGGGATCAGATTGGGGGGGGAGGGAGAGGGGAGCAGATGGGGGGGAGGGAGAGGGGATCAGATTGGGGGGGGAGGGAGAGGGGAGCAGATTGGGGGAGGGAGAGGGGAGCAGATGGGGGGGGGGAGGGAGAGGGGAGCAGATGGGGGGGGGAGGGAGAGGGGAGCAGATGGGGGGGCAGGGAGTGGGGAGCAGATGGGGAGGCAGGGAGTGGGGAGCAGATGGGGGGGCAGGGAGTGGGGAGCAGATTGGGGGAGGGAGAGGGGAGCAGATGTCGGGGAGCGAGGGAGAGGGGAGCAGATGGGGGGGGAGGGAGAGGGGAGCAGATGGTGGGGGAGGGAGAGGGGAGCAGATGGGGGGGGAGGGAGAGGGGAGCAGATGGGGGGGGAGGGAGAGGGGAGCAGATGGGGGTGGAGGGAGAGGGGAGCAGATGGGGGGGAGGGAGAGGGGAGCAGATTGGGGGAGGGAGAGGGGAGCAGATTGGGGGAGGGAGAGGGGAGCAGATTGGGGGGGGAGGGAGAGGGGAGCAGATTGGGGGAGGGAGAGGGGAGCAGATGTGGGGGGGAGGGAGAGGGGAGCAGATGGGGGGGGAGGGAGTGGGGAGCAGATGGGGGGGGAGGGAGTGGGGAGCAGATTGGGGGAGGGAGAGGGGAGCAGATGGGGGGGAGAGGGGAGCAGATGGTGGGGGAGGGAGAGGGGAGCAGATGGGGGGGGAGGGAGAGGGGAGCAGATGGTGGGGGAGGGAGAGGGGAGCAGATGGTGGGGGAGGGAGAGGGGAGCAGATGGTGGGGGTGGGAGAGGGGAGCAGATGGGGGGGGAGGGAGAGGGGAGCAGAAGCGGGGGAGGGAGATTGGAGCAGATGGGGGGTTGGGAGAGGGGAGCAGATGTGGAGGGAGGGAGAGGGGAGCAGATGGGGGGAGGGAGAGGGGAGCAGATGGGGGAGGGAGATTGGAGCAGATGGGGGGGCAGGGAGTGGGGAGCAGATGGGGGGGCAGGGAGTGGGGAGCAGATGGGGGGGCAGGGAGTGGGGAGCAGATGGGGGGGCAGGGAGTGCGGAGCAGATTGGGGGAGGGAGAGGGGAGCAGATGGGGGGGAGCGAGGGAGAGGGGAGCAGATGGTGGGGGAGGGAGAGGGGAGCAGATGGTTGGGGAGGGAGAGGGGAGCAGATGGGGGGGACCGTGGGAGAGGGGAGCAGATCGGGGGGAGCGAGGGAGAGGGGAGCAGATCGGGGGGAGCGAGGGAGAGGGGAGCAGATGGGGGGGAGCGAGGGAGAGGGGAGCAGATGGGGAGGAGCGAGGGAGAGGGGAGCAGATGGGGGGGGAGGAGAGGGGAGCAGATGGTGGGGGAGGGAGAGGGGAGCAGATGGGGGGGGAGGGAGAGGGGAGCAGATGGGGGGGAGGGAGATTGGAGCAGATCGGGGGGGAGGGAGAGGGGAGCAGATGGGGAGGAGCGAGGGAGAGGGGAGCAGATGGGGGGGGAGGGAGAGGGGAGCAGATGGGGGGGGAGGGAGAGGGGCGCAGATGGTGGGGGAGGGCGAGGGGAGCAGATGGGGGGGAGGGAGAGGGGAGCAGATGGTGGGGGAGGGAGAGGGGAGCAGATGGTGGGGGAGGGAGAGGGGAGCAAATGGGGGGGGAGGGAGAGGGGAGCAGATGGTTGGGGAGGGAGATTGGAGCAGATGGGGGGAGGGAGAGGGGAGCAGATGGTGGGGGAGGGAGAGGGGAGCAGATGGGGGGGAGCGAGGGAGAGGGGAGCAGATGGGGTGGAGCGAGGGAGAGGGGAGCAGTTGGGGGGAGGGAGGGAGAGGGGAGCAGTTGTGGCGGAGGGAGGGAGAGGGGAGGGGAGCAGATGGGGGGGAGGGAGGGTGAGGGGAGCAGTTGTGGGGGAGGGAGGGAGAGGGGAGCAGTTGTGGGGGAGGGAGGGAGAGGGGAGCAGTTGTGGGGGAGGGAGGGAGAGGGGAGCAGTTGTGGGGGAGGGAGGGAGAGGGGAGCAGTTGGGAGGGAGGGAGAGGGGAGCAGATGGCGGGGGGAGGGGGGGAGCAGATGGGGGGGAGGGAGAGGGGAGCAGATGGGGGGGAGTGGGGGAGTGGGGAGCGGGCGGGGCGAGGGCGGGAGTGGGGAGCGGGCGGGGCGAGGGCGGGAGTGGGGAGCGGGCGGGGCGAGGGCGGGAGTGGGGAGCGGGCGGGGCGAGGGCGGGAGTGGGGAGCGGGCGGGGCGAGGGCGGGAGTGGGGAGCGGGCGGGGCGAGGGCGGGAGTGGGGAGCGGGCGGGGCGAGGGCGGGAGTGGGGAGCGGGCGGGGCGAGGGCGGGGAGCGGGCGGGGCGGGGGCGGGGAGCGGGCGGGGCGAGGGCGGGAGAGGGGCGCGGGCGGGGCGAGGGCGGGAGAGGGGCGCGGGCGGGGCGAGGGCGGGAGAGGGGCGCGGGCGGGGCGAGGGCGGGAGAGGGGCGCGGGCGGGGCGAGGGCGGGAGAGGGGCGCGGGCGGGAGAGGGGCGCGGGCGGGGGCGCGGGCGGGGCGAGGGCGGGAGAGGGGCGCGGGCGGGGCGAGGGCGGGAGAGGGGCGCGGGCGGGAGAGGGGCGCGGGCGGGGCGAGGGCGGGAGAGGGGCGCGGGCGGGAGAGGGGCGCGGGCGGGGCGAGGGCGCGGGCGGGGCGCGGGCGGGAGAGGGGCGCGGGCGGGGCGCGGGCGGGAGAGGGGCGCGGGCGGGGCGAAGGCGGGAGAGGGGCGAGGGCGGGGGCGGGGCGAGGGCGGGAGAGGGGCGGGGGCGGGGCGAGGGCGGGAGAGGGGCGCGGGCGGGGCGAGGGCGGGAGAGGGGCGAGGGCGGGAGAGGGGCGAGGGCGGGAGAGGGGCGAGGGCGGGAGAGGGGCGCGGGCGGGGCGCGGGCGGGGGAGGGGCGCGGGCGAGGGCGGGGCGGGGCGAGGGCGGGGCGGGGCCGGGGCGCGGGCGGGGCGAGGGGTGGGGCGGGGGCGCGGGCGGGGCGAGGGCGGGGCGGGGCGGGGCGGGGCGAGGGCGGGGCGGGGGCGGGGCGAGGGCGGGGCAGGGGCGCGGGCGGGGCCGGGGCGCGGGCGGGGCGCGGGCGGGGCGAGGGCGGGGCAGGGGCGCGGGCGGGGCGAGGGGCGCGGCGGGGGCGCGGGCAGGGCGGGGCGGGGGCGCGGGCGGGGCGAGGGCGGGGCGGGGGCGGGGCGGGGGCGAGGCGCGGGCGGGGCGAGGGCGGGGCGAGGGGCGCGGGCGGGGCGAGGGCGGGGCGAGGGGCGCGGGCGGGGCGAGGGGGCGCGGGCGAGGGGTGCGGGCGGGGGGGGCCGGGGCGCGGGCGAGGGGCGCGGGCGGGGCGAGGGCGAGGGCGGGAGAGGGGAGCGGGCGGGGCGGGAGCGGGCGGGGCGGGGGCGGGGGAGGGGCGAGGGCGGGAGCGGGCGGGGCGAGGGCGCGGGAGGGGCGAGGGCGGGAGAGGGGCGAGGGCGAGGGCGGGAGAGTGGAGCGGGCGGGGCGAGGGCGGGAGAGTGGAGCGGGCGGGGCGAGGGCGGGAGAGGGGAGCGGGCGGGGCGGGGCGAGGGCGGGAGAGGGGAGCGGGCGGGGCGGGAGAGGGGAGCGGGCGGGGCGAGGGCGGGAGAGGGGAGCGGGCCGGGCGAGGGCGGGAGAGGGGAGCGGGCGGGAGAGGGAGGGAGACGGGAGCGGAGAGGGTGGGTGAGGGGAGCGGGCAGTGCGAGGGTGGGTGAGGGAGGGAGACGGGAGCGGAGAGGTTGGGTGAGGGAGGGAGACGGGAGAGGAGAGGGTGGGTGAGGAAGGGAGACGGGAGCGGATGGGGGGAGGGTGGTTGAGGGAGGGAGAGGGGAGCGGATGGGGGGAGGGTGGGTGAGGGGAGCGGATGGGGGGAGGGTGGGTGAGGGGAGTGGATTGGGGGAGGGAGGGAGAGGGGAGCGGATGGGGAGAGGGTGGGTGAGGGAGGGAGAGGGGAGCGGATGGGGAGAGGGTGGGTAATGGAGGGAGAGTGGAGCGGATGGTGGCAGGGTGGGTGTTTGAGGAAGGGAGAGGGGAGCAGTTGGGGGGAGGGTGGATTGGTGAGGAAGGGAGAGGGGAGCAGATGGTGTGTGGGTGAGGAAGGGAGAGGGGAGCAGATGGGGGAGGGAGGGTGAGGGGAGCAGATGGTGGGAGGGTGGGTCTGGGAGGGAGAGGGGAGCGGGCGGGAGAGGGGAGCGGGCGGGAGAGGGGCGAGGGCGGGAGAGGGGAGCGGGCGGGAGAGGGGCGAGGGCGGGAGAGGGGAGCGGGCGGGGCGAGGGCGGGAGAGGGGAGCGGGCGGGGCGAGGGCGGGAGAGGGGAGCGGGCGGGGCGATGGCGGGAGAGGGGAGAGGGCCGGGCGAGGGCGGGAGAGGGAGGGAGACGGGAGCGGAGAGGGTGGGTGAGGGGAGCGGGCAGTGCGAGGGTGGGTGAGGGAGGGAGACGGGAGCGGAGAGGTTGGGTGAGGGAGGGAGACGGGAGAGGAGAGGGTGGGTGAGGAAGGGAGACGGGAGCGGATGGGGGGAGGGTGGTTGAGGGAGGGAGAGGGGATCGGATGGGGGGAGGGTGGGTGAGGGGAGCGGATGGGGGGAGGGTGGGTGAGGGGAGTGGATTGGGGGAGGGAGGGAGAGGGGAGCGGATCGGGAGAGGGTGGGTGAGGGAGGGAGAGGGGTGCAGATGGGGGAGGGTGGGTAATGGAGGGAGAGTGGAGCGGATGGTGGCAGGGTGCGTGGGTGAGGAAGGGAGAGGGGTGCAGTTGTGGGGAGGGTGGATTGGTGAGGAAGGGAGAGGGGAGCAGATGGTGTGTGGGTGAGGAAGGGAGAGGGGAGCAGATGGGGGAGGGAGGGTGAGGGGAGCAGATGGTGGGAGGGTGGGTCTGGGAGGGAGAGGGGAGCGGGCGGGAGAGGGGCGAGGGCGGGAGAGGGGAGCGGGCGGGAGAGGGGAGCGGGCGGGAGAGGGGCGAGGGCGGGAGAGGGGCGAGGGCGGGAGAGGGGAGCGGGCGGGAGAGGGGCGAGGGCGGGAGAGGGGAGCGGGCGGGAGAGGGGCGAGGGCGGGAGAGGGGAGCGGGCGGGAGAGGGGCGAGGGCGGGAGAGGGGAGCGGGCGGGAGAGGGGAGCGGGCGGGAGAGGGGAGCGGGCGGGAGAGGGGCGAGGGCGGGAGAGGGGAGCGGGCGGGAGAGGGGAGCGGGCGGGAGAGGGGCGAGGGCGGGGCGAGGGCGGGAGAGGGGAGCGGGCGGGGCGGGAGAGGGGAGCGGGCGGTGCGAGGGCGGGAGAGGGGCGAGGGCGGGAGAGGGGAGCGGGCGGGGCGAGGGCGGGAGAGGGGAGCGGGCGGGGCGAGGGCGGGAGAGGGGAGCGGGCGGGAGAGGGGCGAGGGCGGGAGAGGGGAGCGGGCGGGGCGAGGGCGGGAGAGGGGAGCGGGCGGGGCGAGGGCGGGAGAGGGGAGCGGGCGGGGCGATGGCGGGAGAGGGGAGAGGGCCGGGCGAGGGCGGGAGAGGGGAGAGGGAGGGAGACGGGAGCGGAGAGGGTGGGTGAGGGGAGCGGGCAGTGCGAGGGTGGGTGAGGGAGGGAGACGGGAGCGGAGAGGTTGGGTGAGGGAGGGAGACGGGAGAGGAGAGGGTGGGTGAGGAAGGGAGACGGGAGCGGATGGGGGGAGGGTGGTTGAGGGAGGGAGAGGGGAGCGGATGGGGGGAGGGTGGGTGAGGGGAGCGGATGGGGGGAGGGTGGGTGAGGGGAGTGGATTGGGGGAGGGAGGGAGAGGGGAGCGGATCGGGAGAGGGTGGGTGAGGGAGGGAGAGGGGTGCAGATGGGGGAGGGTGGGTAATGGAGGGAGAGTGGAGCGGATGGTGGCAGGGTGCGTGGGTGAGGAAGGGAGAGGGGTGCAGTTGTGGGGAGGGTGGATTGGTGAGGAAGGGAGAGGGGAGCAGATGGTGTGTGGGTGAGGAAGGGAGAGGGGAGCAGATGGGGGAGGGAGGGTGAGGGGAGCAGATGGTGGGAGGGTGGGTCTGGGAGGGAGAGGGGAGCGGGCGGGAGAGGGGCGAGGGCGGGAGAGGGGAGCGGGCGGGAGAGGGGAGCGGGCGGGAGAGGGGAGCGGGCGGGAGAGGGGCGAGGGCGGGAGAGGGGCGAGGGCGGGCGAGGGGCGAGGGCGGGAGAGGGGAGCGGGCGGGAGAGGGGAGCGGGCGGGAGAGGGGCGAGGGCGGGAGAGGGGAGCGGGCGGGAGAGGGGAGCGGGCGGGAGAGGGGCGAGGGCGGGAGAGGGGCGAGGGCGGGCGAGGGGCGAGGGCGGGAGAGGGGAGCGGGCGGGAGAGGGGAGCGGGCGGGAGAGGGGCGAGGGCGGGAGAGGGGAGCGGGCGGGAGAGGGGAGCGGGCGGGAGAGGGGAGCGGGCGGGAGAGGGGCGAGGGCGGGAGAGGGGAGCGGGCGGGAGAGGGGCGAGGGCGGGAGAGGGGAGCGGGCGGGAGAGGGGCGAGGGCGGGAGAGGGGAGCGGGCGGGAGAGGGGCGAGGGCGGGAGAGGGGAGCGGGCGGGAGAGGGGAGCGGGCGGGAGAGGGGCGAGGGCGGGAGAGGGGAGCGGGCGGGAGAGGGGCGAGGGCGGGAGAGGGGAGCGGGCGGGGCGAGGGCGGGAGAGGGGAGCGGGCGGGGCGAGGGCGGGAGAGGGGAGCGGGCGGGGCGAGGGCGGGAGAGGGGAGCGGGCGGGGCGAGGGCGGGAGAGGGGAGCGGGCGGGGCGAGGGCGGGAGAGGGGAGCGGGCGGGGCGAGGGCGGGAGAGGGGAGCGGGAGAGGGGCGAGGGCGGGAGAGGGGCGAGGGCGGGAGAGGGGAGCGGGCGGGGCGAGGGCGGGAGAGGGGAGCGGGCGGGAGAGGGGCGAGGGCGGGAGAGGGGAGCGGGCGGGGCGAGGGCGGGAGAGGGGAGCGGGCGGGGCGAGGGCGGGAGAGGGGAGCGGGCGGGGCGATGGCGGGAGAGGGGAGAGGGCCGGGCGAGGGCGGGAGAGGGGAGAGGGAGGGAGACGGGAGCGGAGAGGGTGGGTGAGGGGAGCGGGCAGTGCGAGGGTGGGTGAGGGAGGGAGACGGGAGCGGAGAGGTTGGGTGAGGGAGGGAGACGGGAGAGGAGAGGGTGGGTGAGGAAGGGAGACGGGAGCGGATGGGGGGAGGGTGGTTGAGGGAGGGAGAGGGGAGCGGATGGGGGGAGGGTGGGTGAGGGGAGCGGATGGGGGGAGGGTGGGTGAGGGGAGTGGATTGGGGGAGGGAGGGAGAGGGGAGCGGATCGGGAGAGGGTGGGTGAGGGAGGGAGAGGGGTGCAGATGGGGGAGGGTGGGTAATGGAGGGAGAGTGGAGCGGATGGTGGCAGGGTGCGTGGGTGAGGAAGGGAGAGGGGTGCAGTTGTGGGGAGGGTGGATTGGTGAGGAAGGGAGAGGGGAGCAGATGGTGTGTGGGTGAGGAAGGGAGAGGGGAGCAGATGGGGGAGGGAGGGTGAGGGGAGCAGATGGTGGGAGGGTGGGTCTGGGAGGGAGAGGGGAGCGGGCGGGAGAGGGGCGAGGGCGGGAGAGGGGAGCGGGCGGGAGAGGGGAGCGGGCGGGAGAGGGGAGCGGGCGGGAGAGGGGCGAGGGCGGGAGAGGGGCGAGGGCGGGCGAGGGGCGAGGGCGGGAGAGGGGAGCGGGCGGGAGAGGGGAGCGGGCGGGAGAGGGGCGAGGGCGGGAGAGGGGAGCGGGCGGGAGAGGGGAGCGGGCGGGAGAGGGGCGAGGGCGGGAGAGGGGCGAGGGCGGGCGAGGGGCGAGGGCGGGAGAGGGGAGCGGGCGGGAGAGGGGAGCGGGCGGGAGAGGGGCGAGGGCGGGAGAGGGGAGCGGGCGGGAGAGGGGAGCGGGCGGGAGAGGGGAGCGGGCGGGAGAGGGGCGAGGGCGGGAGAGGGGAGCGGGCGGGAGAGGGGCGAGGGCGGGAGAGGGGAGCGGGCGGGAGAGGGGCGAGGGCGGGAGAGGGGAGCGGGCGGGAGAGGGGCGAGGGCGGGAGAGGGGAGCGGGCGGGAGAGGGGAGCGGGCGGGAGAGGGGCGAGGGCGGGAGAGGGGAGCGGGCGGGAGAGGGGCGAGGGCGGGAGAGGGGAGCGGGCGGGGCGAGGGCGGGAGAGGGGAGCGGGCGGGGCGAGGGCGGGAGAGGGGAGCGGGCGGGGCGAGGGCGGGAGAGGGGAGCGGGCGGGGCGAGGGCGGGAGAGGGGAGCGGGCGGGGCGAGGGCGGGAGAGGGGAGCGGGCGGGGCGAGGGCGGGAGAGGGGAGCGGGAGAGGGGCGAGGGCGGGAGAGGGGCGAGGGCGGGAGAGGGGAGCGGGCGGGGCGAGGGCGGGAGAGGGGAGCGGGCGGGGCGAGGGCGGGAGAGGGGAGCGGGCGGGAGAGGGGAGCGGGCGGGAGAGGGGCGAGGGCGGGAGAGGGGCGAGGGCGGGAGAGGGGCGAGGGCGGGAGAGGGGCGAGGGCGGGAGAGGGGAGAGGGCGGGAGAGGGGCGAGGGCGGGAGAGGGGCGAGGGCGGGAGAGGGGAGCGGGCGGGGCGAGGGCGGGAGAGGGGAGCGGGCGGGAGAGGGGCGAGGGCGGGAGAGGGGAGCGGGCGGGGCGAGGGCGGGAGAGGGGAGCGGGCAGGGCGAGGGCGGGAGAGGGGAGCGGGCGGGGCGAGGGCGGGAGAGGGGAGCGGGCGGGGCGAGGGCGGGAGAGGGGAGCGGGCGGGGCGAGGGCGGGAGAGGGGAGCGGGCGGGAGAGGGGAGCGGGCGGGAGAGGGGAGCGGGCGGGGCGAGGGCGGGAGTGGGGAGCGGGCGGGGCGAGGGCGGGAGAGGGGAGCGGGCGGGGCGAGGGCGGGAGAGGGGAGCGGGCGGGGCGAGGGCGGGAGAGGGGAGCGGGCAGGGCGGGAGAGGTGCGAGGGCGGGGCGAGGGCGGGAGAGGTGCGAGGGCGGGGCGAGGGCGGGAGAGGGGAGCGGGCGGGGCGAGGGCGGGAGAGGGGCGAGGGCGGGAGAGGGGCGAGGGCGAGGGCGAGGGCGGGAGAGGGGAGCGGGCGGGGCGAGGGCGGGAGAGGGGCGAGGGCGGTGCGAGGGCGGGAGAGGGGAGCGGGCGGGGCGAGGGCGGGAGAGGGGAGAGGGCGGGGCGAGGGCGGGAGAGGGGAGAGGGCCGGGCGAGGGCGGGAGAGGGGAGCGGGCGGGAGAGGGAGGGAGACGGGAGCGGAGAGGGTGGGTGAGGGGAGCGGGCGGTGCGAGGGTGGGTGAGGGAGGGAGACGGGAGCGGAGAGGGTGGGTGAGGGAGGGAGACGGGAGAGGAGAGGGTGGGTGAGGAAGGGAGACGGGAGCGGATGGGGGGAGGGTGGGTGAGGGGAGCGGATGGGGGGAGGGTGGGTGAGGGGAGCGGATGGGGGGAGGGTGGGTGAGGGGAGTGGATTGGGGGAGGGAGGGAGAGGGGAGCGGATCGGGAGAGGGTGGGTGAGGGAGGGAGAGGAGAGCGGATGGGGAGAGGGTGGGTGAGGGAGGGAGAGGGGTGCGGATGGGGGAGGGTGGGTAATGGAGGGAGAGTGGAGCGGATGGTGGCAGGGTGGGTGGGTGAGGAAGGGAGAGGGGAGCAGTTGGGGGGAGGGTGGATTGGTGAGGAAGGGAGAGGGGAGCAGATGGTGTGTGGGTGAGGAAGGGAGAGGGGAGCAGATGGGGGAGGGAGGGTGAGAGGAGCAGATGGTGGGAGGGTGGGTCTGGGAGGGAGAGGGGAGCAGACGGGGGGTGTTGGGTGTGGGAGGGAAGGAGAGGAGAGCAGATGGGTGGGGCGGGCGGGGAGGGACAGGGGAGCAGACGGGGTGGTAGGGTGGGTGAGGTAGGGAGGGTGGGAGAGGGGAGCAGAATGGGGAGGGTGGGTGAGGGAGGAAGGGAGAGGGGAGCTAATGGGGGAGGGTTGGTGAGGAAGGGAGAGGGGAGCCCATGGGGGAGGGTGGATCGGTGAGGGATGGAGAGCGGAGCCGAAGCGGGAGGGTGGGTGGGTTAGGAAGGGAGAGTGGAGGCTATTGGGGAGGGTGGGTGATGGAGGGAGGGAGAGGGGAGCAGATGGGGCGGTGGGAGTGTGGTTGGGTGAGGAAGGGAGAGGGGAGACCATGGGGGAGGGTGGGTGGGTGAGGAAGGGAGAGGGGAGCCCATGGGGGAGTGTGGGTGGGTGAGGAAGGGAGAGGGGAGCCCATGGGGGAGGGTGGGTCGGTGAGGGATGGAGAGCGGAGCCGAAGGGGGAGGGTGGGTGGGTGAGGAAGGGAGGGGGAGGCTATGGGGGAGGGTGGGTGAGGGAGGGAGGGAGGGAGAGGGGAGCAGATGGCGGGCTGGAAGTGTGGTTGGCTGAGGAAGGGAGAGGGGAGCAGATGGCGGGGTGAGTGGTGGAGGGAGAGGGGAGCAGATGGGGGCATGGGTGGGGGAGGTAGAGGGGAGCCGATGGCTGGTGGGTGGGGGAGGGAGAGGGGAGCAGATAGTGGGGTGGTTTGGGGATGGGAGCTGATGGGGAATGGAGGGTGAGGGTTGGAGATGGCATGAGGAGATGGGGAGGGCAGAAGGGTGGCAGAGGGGCTGCAGGAGTAGGAGGAACTGGGAGGTGTGGAAGGAGAGGTGTTGGTGAGTCAGAGGACAAGATGGGGAGTGGGTGGGTAGGAGGGGCAGGAAGATGTTCAGAGGAGGGCAGGGAGACCAGGGTTGGAGGAGAGGGAGAGGACGAGTAGCAGAGGAAAGGGAGAGCAGGGTGGGGGTGAGAAGGGGTAAGTCGGAGCAGAGAGTGTAGCGGGGTTTGGAGGTGAAGAGATGCAGGTGGAGAGGAATGGATGAGGATTGTGTGGAATGGAGACAACGGTGGGAGAAGTGGGAGAGGGAGATAATTGGGTGGAAAGGGGTGTGTGGAGGGGAGGGACAATGACGAGATGAATGCTAGAGGGAAGCCACGGGGATGGTATGAGGAGAATGGAAAAGCCATGGAAAATCCTGTTTGAAAGAACAGTGAGAGTGAGAGCATATGGGCAGGTTGGAGAGGAAAGGCAAGAAACAGAATGGGCATGTGAAGAACCACGCCTGAGACTGGAAGCATGAGAATATAGCCGAGGAGACCAGGACAGCTGGGATGGGGTAGGGAAGTTGGGCAGGGCTGTTGGATTGGATGTAAGCAAATGAGTGTGTGTTCTAGAGGATGTGAACAGTACTGTATTGCGGGCAAAGAATGGGGTAATTGTTTCTGGTGAAGTGGAAAGTAAAGCGTGTTGGACAGAGTTGGGGGGATGCTGGCAGGTCTATACAATGGTGGGATCTGTGGACGAAGGAGCTGGTCTTAGAGGTCAGGGGCACACACCTATCTCAATTTCCATCTCAGCTGTAGGACAAGTTGAGCTTTTTCTAAACGAGAAATTTTCAAAATGTATTCAGCAACAGATTCAACAACAATTTATGCAAAAAATGTAAATAAATGCATGTTCGGGTAATTGCTGCAGTTGGTTTTATTTGACATATTTCAACTCTCGTTGATTTATTTTTACCTTTGTCTATTCTTGAGTGTTACCATTGCCTTTTGAGTAAATGCATGGAATTGCACCGACAACATGCATCCACAAAACATGTGAAAACAGAATATACAAAATGAGTCTTTCTTGCTTTTACTTTTCTTGGGACTTGTACATAGCTCTGCTGTCGACCCCCAATTTACTGCTAAAACCAAAATCTGCTCGTCTGCTGTAAATCTTGCAATTTTTGTGCTTGTTCTTAGCTGCCTTGTAAATTGCATCAAGTTGCTTGTTAATTACCAGTTAAATTCACTGTTATTCAGGGCTGCAACACAACCGTGTAAAGATTTTAATGCAGTGGTTTATGTTTCTGCAATGCCAATTAACTGTTGAGCTTAAGCTAAGGACCATTTCTTGCAGATGGTGAATTATTGTTCAAGCTCTTTAAATTAAAAAATGAACCTCTATCTTGCATTTCAGTCCAATCTTTCTTTCCCTGGCTTTATTTTTTTATCCTGTATTTCACTTGAATTCAGTATTTTTTCCCCATTCAGTGTTCTGTTCTCAACTGTTAGTGAAGAAGTTCAGCTGTTGCATCCTACATTTACTAATGGCCCAGATGCTTGTTGCCTTCACCACATTAATTTCAGCTCATGCTTTAACAAATTACAGGGCAAAAAACATGTTTCAAGTCATGAAACAAAAGGTTTATTTAGCATGGCAGACCTGTTAAGTCTCAATCCAGCAAATTCTAAGCTGTTGGTACCACTTTGCTTGAAACGCTGTCAAATACCACATTCCGTTCTCAGTTTGGTAGAGGTTGGTAAGACGAAGCACAAAGGGATATAGACAAGCATGCAGAAATTTGACAGATGAACTATAATGTACAAAAATATGAACTTGTCCATTTTGACTTGAATAAGCGTAATGCATAAATGGAGAGTGTTTACAGAACACAATGGTAGAGGAATCTGCCTATATCATGAATACTTAATCTGCTTGAGATTTAAAGTTGTGCATGTAGTCAAATTCTGTATAAATTTTCCAAGTTAAACAGACTTTCTTACTCTAACGTTGTATTTTTTTTTCGGCATGTATCCTCTCAATTTTTTTTGTTTCTTCAACACGAATCATCTCGGCAGTCATTAATTGGTATGACCCATAAAACCTGCAATGGTATATGGATTGATATGCTTTGTTTGAAATATTGAAGTAGTCCAGTCACTGTCCCATCAGTGTAATTCAGTTGTCCTTTTCAAATCATAGGAGTGGCTGGCAGTGCTGTTTGATTAAAAAGAAGTTCACGCTCCCATTAGTTATTTTCATTCATGAAGCTTTAGTCATTATTCTCAAGTTGTGTCAGCTCCTTTTAACTTGTCTGTCTCCTCTCCACCTATCTTCTCCTCTATCCATCTTCGATCCGCCTCCCCCTTTTTCCCTATTTATTTCAGAACCCTCTCCCCACCCACCTTTTCTGATGAAGGGTCTAGGCCCGAAACGTCAGCTTTTGTGCTCCTAAGATGCTGCTTGGCCTGCTGTGTTCATTGAGCTCTGCACTTTGTTGTCTCATTGTTCTGGAGTTGTTAGGTATGTTCGGCATGTGTTAGAGTATGCAAGTGCAGAATTTCACGGTGATTGTGAGACAATTGGAGATGAGAGAGTAGTCAGAACCTGCAGCTCTGATATCCCAGCAACAGTTTGAGGAGTGGTAACTGTACTGGGATGGCACAAGGTCCAGTACCAGGAGGGTAGGAGTGCAGGTAATTGTGGTCAGCTCTACAAGGCCCATCAGATTTTCCTGGCTTGTTGGCAGATAGGGAGGTGTTCAGTTTGGATAGTTGGGCGGGGGGAAGTTTTCAGTAGGGGTAGCACTCTTTCCTCACAAATCAAACTTGATCTTCCCTATCCATCTTCTATCCGCCTCCCCAATCTCCCTGTTTATTTCAGAATCCCCTTCCCCTCCCCCATTTCTGAAGAAGGGTCTCGACCCAAAATGTCAAACTTTCCTGCTCCTCTGATGTTGCTTGGCCTGCTGTGCTCATCCAGTTTCGTACCGTGCTATCTCAGGTTCTCCAGCATTGGCAGTTCCTACTATCTCTTGATCTTCCCTGTCCCTGACTTAATCAGGTTGGGGATAGGGTGTTAAGCCCTATTTACCAAGCCCAATTCTGGTTTTAGGTTAACATTAACTTGCACCACTGATGCACCTTTCACAATTTTAGGACTGTTTTTCAACCGATTTAATACCTTAGAAATGTTGTCAATACCAAATTGTTGGAAGCAATACAATCTGGTTTTCCAACAAGTGTCTGTTTTGGCTGGGGTGAAAAAGAAACTTGCAACTCAATGGAAAAGGATCTTGATTGTAACACTGTTTAGCTGCTGAGAAAGCATGTGCTATCATTTTGAAGAAGTCCCAGCCCTGTATACTTTGTCTAATTACTGAACAATTGTTCTTGGTTGGCCTGGCTTTAATTGCTTGCCAGAGCATTTCCTCTTGAAGACCTGGCTGTATGTCATTGAGTGTGTACAAGTCCTTATCAGAAGAGCTTAACTCGGTACTTTAAATGAAATTAAGGATTTAAAATATTTATAATGGCTCATCTTTTGATATGATCACTGCTGTAATGGGTGAGGGAAATGTCCAGTTATAGGCCCAATACAGATTGAAATTTGAGTTTGTGCAGAGCTAACAAATATGGATAGCAATTTGATCTTTCACCAATGTTAGGAGTGGAAGTAGGCTATCTGTCCTCTCGGGTCTGCTCCGCCATTCAATAGGATCATGGCTGATTCTACTGAAGCCTCAATGGCAATTTTCTGGCTTTCCTCTGACACTGTTTATGATTATCTATATATCTTTAGACAAAAATCTTGCAGAATTCCCCTCCCTGATTACAGTCCAGTATTTTTGTTGGACATTGCAAATGCATAGATGAATGGTGAGGACAGCAATAAACTTGGAGTAACTTACGCAATTCCTTTTTATCAAGATATGATGGATAACTACTTGGGGAAGATGTTGAAGGGTTCTTGGTGTCTATGGCACAATGTCTCGTGAAAAGTCTTTTTAAAAAAGCAAAGAAAATCCTGTTTAACAATGTCTTGACCTTTTCAAAGATCTAATTCCACTCATATGATTTAGACAGACTGAGAGCATGAAAGTCCTCATGGACTATGATGATACAGTGGATCTAAGAGGGGTATTTTGTCCTGGTTTTTATTATAGAGCAAGGTTGAGATAGAGGCGACAAGCAGTCAAAGCAAATAAAGTGAACAGTTTAGTGAGCCTTTGGGTTTTCCTTTAAAGTTGCAACAATAGAAGCAGCCTAAATGGCTGGGGTCAAGCTCCCAAAGAACTAGGATTTTCAGTTTAGCTTTCAGCAGTTGTTGCTGGGGTCTGAAAAAAGTGGATGTGAAGCTCTTGTCCCTCTCTCTGCTACAGCTAAAAGCTGGGGTTTTCTTTCTACTGCTAGAATTACATATGGGACAATCTATTTTACTGAATTTGTCTTTGCCAAGGATGTGTTTGTGGGATGTTACTGTTTCAGAATTTAATTTGTCATATAAATAAGCCAACTGTTCTTTTTATTTTGTCCCTATTTTTAACTGTACTGTGAAAATAAAGTGTGCTTTGCTTCAAATTGGGTAATTTTTCCAATCAAGTTGAATCTGGAACATAACGCCTTATGCTTAGCCTGGATCCTAACTTTTTTTTCTTATTTTACAGCCATCTTCTTAATATATTTTAAGGGGGTTTGGTATCATCCGTAGCAGAATGAAAACATTTGATGCTTCACATTGCTTACAGTGCTCAACACAGGATTAATGATTTCTGTAGTTGATAGCTAGATGGCATGTCAACTTGCTTACTCGCCACAAATCGTAATAAAATGTACTGTTAGCTGAACAAGTGACTTTGTCAGGAGAAAGTGTCAACTATGCCTGAGCTTGCAAATATCTGATATTGATCCAATATTTTGGGAGGTAAGCCATGTAGTCCTGGTAATTAATTTAAACCACAAAGCGACTACTAAGTAGTGCACTTGTATATTGGGATTTAAGCTTGTACAACAGTAACAAGAGTCATTGAATTAACTAAAAGGTGTCAGATTGAGTGGCTGAATGGCCTGTTCCTACTCCACATCCCAATGCCATCTATTTGCCCTTTATATTTCTTCAGTCACTTAATTTATTAATTAACCACAGTCAACATCTTAACTCATGCTGTACTAAATAATGTCTCTCTTTAAAAACAATAAACCAGCCTTTACCAAAAATGCATTGTTTAGTTTTCCTATGTTCATATTCTATCTACAGTGTTGTAACAAAATCTTCTATATCGTTCTTTCTTTAAATGGAAAAATGACTATATTTAATTACAATGTGAACAAAATAAACTCATGTTCTCTTACCTCCTGTACCACAAGGTGTCTTTCTTCAAGGATCTCAGTAATTTCTTTAACAGTTTCAGATGCAAGTGGAGATACTCTCTGAGAACTGGTGACTTCAGTGTTCCCTCTGGGCATCTGTGCATGTAGTTCATAGCATTGACTTCTAGTTCCTGAAATTATTGGGTGACTTCTATCAGTCCACACTACTTTGGATTTTTTTTTCTCTTTATAACATTTCCTCCATGCTAGCAAGGTCAATTCTCAGTCTTTACTTGGCAATACTATCTGGACACACATTGTCCCAGACAGAATGATTGTCTGTAAATCATAGAATCGTAGAATCCCTACAGTGTGGAAACAGGCCATTTGGCCCAACAAATCCACATTGAAAACATGCTATGGGCTATTATTTTCTTAGATTGACCCTTGTCTAATATTCTAAAGGAAATCTTATAGATGGGCACTCCCATATCTATTGCTTCCACTAGTGCCAGCATTTCACAGACTTAAGATGCTTTTAAATACCATTTTTATTCTCATTGGTTGTCAGGCCAATGGACCACATTTTTTTTTCTCACCAAGTCAATAATAGGACCCTGCTTTACAATAATAATTGTCTAGCAGGTTGGCAGTTACAGCTCCACTAAATAGAACTGACTTCACATTTTGCTTATCTGCTGCCGTTGTCTTTCCACATGAAAGTGGTTGTGGTTTTAGAAGATGCTGTTGAAGTTTATTTCATGAATTTCTGCAGTGCCTCGTGTTGATTGTACACACTTCAGCTACTCAGTGGTGGAGTGAGTGGTTGCTTGTGGATATGGTGCCAATCAAGCAGGCTACCTTGTCCTGAATGGTGTCGAGTTTTTTGATTGTTGTTAGAGCTGCACTCATCCACACAAGCCAGGAGTGCTCTATCATGTTCCTGACTTGTAGCTTGTAGATGATGGACAGCTTTGGGGAGTTGGGAGGTGAGTTACTTGCTTCAGGTTCCTAGCCTCTGACCTGCTTTCATAGCCATTGTACTTATGATGAGTCCAGCTGAGTTTCTTGTAAATGGCAAGCCCCCAGAATGATAATAGTGGGGGATTCAGTGATGGTAACTCTGTCTTTCGAGTCCCGCCCCCTCCCCTCCCCCTCCCCCCACTCTCTCTCTAGAGCAATACCTACTAATGTCTGTCTGATTATTAGTAGAACTTTGCTGCATTTATTTTCAGCAAGATGGATCTCGCTGAACTGCTCTCATTGCATCGTGCAATCCGTAAACGCTTATTTAATTTGCATAACTTTCCTTGTGTGTCATTTGCTTCTTCAGGTAATTTCAAAAATACTTCTCTTAGAATATTTTAACCCAGCTGCAATGCAGCCATTATATTAATTAACTTACATTCCTAGCTGTATGTTGCTTCGATATCTAAGAATATCTTTAAGGTCATTTTTTCCGTAGATGTGGAATCCACTTTAATGTCTTGATCATCAGGTTTTTCTTGAAATGTGGAGCCTTTTGTCTGGCTTTCATCTGCTATATCCCAATATGTTGCATGTTTTCTGTGTATACTAATCTGTACGATGAGGCTGCTTGTCACCTGTTTGATACTCAGCGTATACACCAAATTCTTTTCAGCTAAAAGAGTAAAATTTCTCTACTTTATAGTATTCCAAGTATGTTCCAAAATCTCTTCCTATTTCCACACTCACTTTAAGGCTCACCTCTCAAATTTGTACTGCATATTATGACTTTCCATGTCTTTGCTTCATTTTTCTAACTCACGGATCATACCCCTTGTCCCTCATCTTGCACATTTAGTCAGTGTTTATGTTTACTGAGTCATTCCTCCATTCAGTTATTCGTTATGACAGCTATGTTGGTTTAATGCTTGTCCCCCTGAGGCAAATAACTTTGTTCAGCATCACTGTCTATCTGCACTCAGCCCTTCATCTTTCATAATCTAGTCCTTACAATTGTCTAACTTGTTTGTGAAGTGCACGACGCCTCATCATTTCTATGACCTGTTCAGATTCTATAAATGTGTAATCAGTGCCAAACAAACTCAAGAAATGGATGCTAAACATTTGGTTCCCATGCTGTAAAATTGCTGTTGTTCGCCTTATCCAGTCTTTGTCTGCTTTCTCATTTTGTTCTGTGACACATCATGTCCCTTGAATAAATGCTACCCTAGCTAGCAATGAATTAAAATAAAATATTTTGGATTACTTCATACAATGATGTCAGGATCACCAATTTCTCTCTGAAGCCTCAGCCTTTAATGCATTTAGGTTTTCAGAAAACATAGAACTAATTGTAGCCCCTTCTGAAGACTGAAGATGATCACTTAATAATAAAGAAACTCACTGGATTTCTCCCAAAAGCCAATTGATATGGACTGTAGCCTCTGATTATGCAGTAAGTATTTTGCATGGACTGTACATGCTTGAATAGATGTTATGTTACAACTTGCTCAGTCTGTTAAAATTTTGTTGAGAATCTCATTTCTTACTGTGTAATTTCTTTCATGCATTTCAATACCAAAGTGACTTCCTGTGTGCGTGATGACAATGTTCATACTTTCTCACGCATTGCTAAATTTCTTAAATATCTCCCAGTGTCAGTTAGGAATTTTGTCCTGACCCATTTCTCTGTTAGCTCGTTCATAATTATTGTTTTCTATTCACTGCATATTGTATACTGGCCATGTCTGTGAAGTGCAAGATGAAACTTTCTTTGTTCCTCTCTTTCCTGCCCATTGCCTTAATTTTGTTAGTGTTTAGATAATGGGCGACTCAGTATGAGTCACCGTGTTGTCTGCCCATAATTTTCTTTTTTACAGATATCACATTTGTTGTCGAATAGGAAAAGTTTTGAGGGAAAGGGGCCAAATGCTGGCAAATGGGACTGGATTAATTTAGGCTATCTGGTTGGGATGGACGAGTTGGACCAAACAGTTTTTCTTCATGCTGTACAATGCAATGACTCTCCTATAAGATTAGTGCACTCCTTAGTCCTGTATCCTCCAAAAAATTTTTAATGTGAGCTGATGGATATTCAAACAACCATGTAATTTTTAAAAACATTTAATTTTTGTCATTTTTAGTTAGCCTGTCCCCTTATACCAGTAGCACCTGCTTAGTAATTTGACTGGAGAAGTTAAGTCTTTTTAACAAAATAAATAATGTCCAGATAAATCATGGACTTAAAGTTTACAGACTTCCCAAAAACAATTGTCTGTGATGTTCCAACGATATTTCACTTGACAATCGATCTTTCCCAATAACTTGGTTTACTCTGGATCTTTTACAAGCCCTGACCACTCTTTTGACTGACCTCGGTACATCATTGCCATACCTGAAGCAAGCAACCCCTCAAATTCCTTTCTCTTACTTCAGTCCTTTTACATTTACATTTTAATCATTCCGAGTCCACACACTGCATATATCCATTGTCAAAACTACAATTCAGTGAGTCTCCAACTAAAATGTTAATTACTGGACTGAAGCTCCTGAAGTCTCTCCAGCAATTTCTGTTTTTGTTTCAGATTTCCACCATCTGCTGTTCTTTGTATTTTGTTGAGTTAAAAATTCAATTTAACGATTCCTGCAACCTTGTATATAATTTGTTGTATTCCATTGCATATTCTTTCATAAAGCATCCGTCCTACATGCTAAATTAATCAACATCTGACCATCCCTGATCTGCATTTACTAGTTCATTTTTCTAATAAATTTGACCAGTAAATGTTAATAGAATTTCTTTCCTCTGTGTCCAATTCATGATCCTGTAGCTCTGAGATTACTTCACTTCAGTTATGTTTTTGATATTTTAATAGCATGTAACCCACTGGAATTGAGAGCTGATAATCACTAGGCAAGGGGTCATCTGACCCCTCTGGACATGAAGACTAGCAGTGTCTCTGACCAAATGAATTGAGAAGGAAGGTGTATTGGAGTCGAATCATTCAAAAACAGAGAGGACAACGTAGATTGGATTCACAGAGAGTGAAAAACAAGACATAGAAATATTTAGAAGAAAAATGTATTTTACAATCTTGTGAGAACGAGAGTACACTTTCTGAGTAGTGGAACGTTCCATGTTGAGAAGGATGATCTCATAAAGGATCTCATTGAAAAGTACAAAATTCTTAGGAGGATTGTTAGAATATATGCAGGAGAGTTGTTTGCATAGCTTCTCGGTGTAGAATCGTGTGGAAATTATTAGAATAAGGGACTCATCTTGGCAAGTAGACAGCATTCCATCATTCCTGAGTTATGCTGTGTAGTTGGTGGACAGTCTTTGGGAATTAGAAACTGTATTCCCTGTAATTTTACTACCAGCTGCATGAAATGCAGAGACCCAATCACGGCAGCAACTTCCAGAACCTGAATTCAATAATTGTATCAGAGCTTTCTGTCCAGAGAGCTGTATAGACTCTGAGTATGTTCAGGGGTGAAACAGATAGATTTCTACTCATGAAAATCATTGAGGGATTCAGAGGTAAGGGTGAGAAAATCGTATTGCTGCTGCTGACGTGAAGGGCTGAGTGGTCTATCCCTGCTCATTTCTTATGTTTTGTCCTCATCCAGAATCTCTGATAAAATTTCAGAGGTCATGAAACAATATTCTAGAATAGAGATCGAAACCAAAAGTGCTGAGCCTAATATCTATATCACTTCCATAGCTGAAATAAGCTTAGCAACGAGAAAAGAAGTGTAAAGGGTGTCTTCTGTTTTGTGGGAGGAATAGGTGGTGCTGCCCCCTTTGTCAACTTTCTCTTTTATTATTAGGTTCATTTCAACAAACGAGTCATGGTTAGAGTGAGGTGCTATCAGTCTATATGTTTTCACATACATTGTGGCAAAGTGGTCGTGATAACAAGTACTCTGTAGCACTTGAGGAAAGATGCTGTTTAGTTACTTTGCCATATCAAGCACTGCAGTCATGGGAGTTATTTATTCATCCGCTTCAGCTCATAGCATATGGCGAGTTGCAGAGAATTTGTCATAGGTATTCAAATGAGTCCTTGCTGGTGATTTAAGCACCACAGACATTTCCTAATTGACATTCAGATGGAGCAGGATGCTGTCTCATGTTATTCTCGGCGACCTTGCTAATGCTTATATGTAGCATGGACTTGAAAACCTATTTGTCTTTCCGTGGAAGTAGAGCCCAGTTTAAACTTCTGTTTCTGATGAGTTTACATTGAAAATATTTATGCTGAAGTTTCTATGTTACTTTCAACTTTCATAGAAATGCTTCAGTAGCCATGAAAGCCTTGACAGCATTTGCACTTAAAGTTACTTGTTGAGATGAAGTCTGTACCGATGGCCTGATGTAAAATGTTTAATTAATGGGAGAACATAGCACCGTGGGCAAGGAAAAGATTCTCATCCCTAATGGTTCCTTTTCAAATGTATACTGTGGAAGATAGAATCAGCATTTGCTCTGTTACCATCAAAGTTGCATAACTTGCCAGTGCCCCACATCCAGGTTTATATTTGAAGGATGGCCCTTTGGACTGTTGCCAAAAGTTGGTTGATGCCAAAGGAACTGTACTTCAGCTTGAGTGATTGTCATCAGGGATGCATAGCAGCTGGAAGGAAATGAGGCTGCTTGGGACAAGTGTAAATCTTCAAGGATCAATGATAAGGGTAACTTTTAGAGAGGTGGTAGTCATTTCTCCACAATTTTTTTGTTTCATCTTGATTGTCCCTTTCAATTTCATCTTGCAGTCAAGAAATAAAAAAAAAATTGGACATCGGAGAGTGGGATTGGGAGAAATGCAGCTTTCAACCTGGGATCACTATTCGTCGTGTCTGATATTATTCTGCCTCTGAATGGATTCAAAACTGTCAGCATTTTGGAAATAGGTTTATAAGGTATAATAGAGAGCATGGTACCAATGGACATTGTGCTTAAAGTGTGGGTATTCTAATAATATCGATAATATCATAGATAACGCTACTAGTTACAAGAGTAGTTTAGAGGCTGGCAATTCTGCAGAAAATGGATGACGTCCACACCAACGTTCCCTCTGTGCAGTCAAGCACAACCACTCCAATGTTCTGTGCACAGTGGTCGGCATCAGTATGCTGATACAATTATTGAATTCTGGTTCTGGAAGTTGCTGCCATGATTGGGTCTCTGCATTCCATGCAGCTGATAAGAAAATTACAGGGCATACAACTTCTAATTCCCAAAGACTGTCCACCATCTACAAGGCACAACTCAGGAATGATGGAATGCTGTATCAGAGATAATGGGAACTGCAGATGCTGGAGAATCCAAGATAATAAAGTGTGAAGCTGGATGAACACAGCAGGCTGCTTGGCCTGCTGTGTTCATCCAGCTTTACACTTTATAATAATGATGGAATGCTGTCTACTTGCCAAGTTGAGTGCAGTTCCTACAACGTTTAAGAAACTTAATATCTTCCAGGACAAAGCATCCTACTTGATTGGCACCCATCCATCACCTTCAACATTCACTTCCTCAGTGGCACAGTAGCAGCAGTATGCACTATCTGTAAGATACAGTTCAACTTATCATGACTGATTTTTGCAACTTCAAAACCTAGCATGTCTACCTCTCAGAAGGACAAGCAGAGTTGATGTATGGGAACACCAGCCCAAATTCCCCTCCAAGTCACACACCATCCTGATTTAGAACTATATTGCCATTTCTTCACGGCAGAGTCAAAATGTCCCTTCCTACTAGTACTGCAGCTATACCTACACACCAGTTCAAGAATGTGGCTCACCACTACCTTGAGAGTATTTGAGGGGCAAGAAGTGCTGGCCTAACACTTCACTTGTATACTTGTTGTCATGAACAAGTAAATGTAAGAAGTACTTATCCTATCCCTAACCAATGAGTGGTGCAAGTGTAATACTCCCTCAGCATTCTTTGTTGAACTAGATTATTCACCAAGATTCAGAATTAAATCTGGGATCTCCCAATCTACATGGCTCTGGAGAGGTGCCCTCAGAACAGTTGGGACTACAGTATATCAGCTTTGAATTCAGCCTTAATTTGATGCACTTGGTAAACAGGTGTATTTTTTCGCAGTTTTGAAATAACCGGTTCAGCCTTAGACTGTACATCCCATCTCCTAAATAAGTCAATACACTAAGTGTTACAATTCAGTCTAAGGGAATTATAACTGGATTAAGCATTAATTTTGCATAACTGTTTGGAAAAAGCAAATAATTAAAAATTTATATTAACAACTGAAAGAACTGCAGATGCTATAAATCAGAAACAAATAAAAATCGCTGAAGAAACTCAGCAGGTCTGTCAGCATTGTGAAGAAAAATCAGAGTTAACTTCTCAGGTCCGGTGACCGTTCTGCAGAACTGTGTTGGTTGTAATTAAAAATGCATATTGCTGTGAATCGAACTGTGATCAAAATGATCCAATATCTTGTTCTTTGCAAAATCCTTCACTTTTTAGATATACTTTGAAGCCCAATTTGCACAGTCAAATATTTCATTCAAAAGAATGAGCACATAAAGTCATTGAGTAATACATGTGGAAACAGGCCGTTAGGTCCAATTGTTCATGACAACTAAGTTTCCCAGACTAAACTAGCCCCACCTACTTGCATTTGGCCCATATCCCTGTCAACCTTTCATATTCAGGTAGTTGTCCATATGTCTTTCAGGTGTTGTAACAGTACCTGCATCCACCAGTTCCTCTGGTAGTTTGTTCCACGTATGACCCACCCTGTGTGTAAAACATTGTCCCTCAGGCCCCTTTTAAAACTTTCTCCTCTCATCTTAAAAATATGCCCTCTTGTTTTGAACTCCTCTCCCCTCCCCCCATCCTAGGCAAAAAGACCTTGTCATTTATTTTTATGCCCCTTTATGATTTTACAAATCTCTGTACGGTCACCCCTCAACCGCCTATGCTCTGTTGTAAAAAAGCACCCGGCCTATACCGACTCTGTTTATAACTCAAACCCTCCAGCCCTGGCAACATCCTGGTAAATCTTTTCTGAACCTTCTCCAGTTTTATATCCTGCCCGTAGTTCTGGTTGCCCTACTGTGTACAGAACTCCAAAAATGGCCTCACTAATGTCCTGTACAACCACAATATGACATGCCAACTCCTATACTCGATGATCTGTGCAATGAAACCAAGTGTGCTAAATGCCTTCTTAACTACCTTGTCTACTTGTAATGCAACTTCTAAAGAACTACGTACCTGAACCTCCTAGGTCTTTCTGTCCAATAACTACCACAGCCCTACTAATAACTAAATTAGATCTGTCCTTGTTTGCTTTACCAAAATGCAATATCTAGCATTTATCCAAGTTAAACTCAATCTGCCATTTCTCAACCCACTGGCCCAATTGATCAAGATGCTTTTGTAATCTTTTATAACCTTCACCAGATAGGTCATGTCAGTGTTTCAAAGAGCTGACTCATTTTCTGCTGCAAGTAGTTTGCGTTTTAAAAATGCATTCACTGGAGATGAATATTGCTAGCTTCGTCAGCATTTGTTACACATCCCTAACTTGCTTTGAGAATGTAGTAGTCAGTAATCATCTTGAAGTGCTGCATTCTACTAATGTCCCAACCTCTGGGCTGGGTGACCTGGGTTCAAGTCCCACGTTCTCCAGAGGTGTGTAATAATGTCTCTGAACAGCTTGTTTCAGAAATACCTATCTATAGAGCTGTTCGGTAGGGAGTTCCAAAATTTAGCTCCAGTGATACTGAAAGAAGTCAGGGTGATGTGAGGCTTGAAGGGAAACCTGCCAGTGGCAGTGATCCCATGTATCTGCTACCTTATTTTTGGAGTAGAAAGTAAAGGCCATGAGTGTGATGCAAGGCTAGATAACTCCTGTGTTAATATTTTGAATAGCACTCAGTCAGAACTTGTGCACTATTTGAACTGATGTTCCCCAGTATAAAGATTAAATAGTTGCTTCCAGAACATAATTTGAGTTTCATTTTCAACTCAATACATTGGGCAAAACCATTTTGTATTTCTGTTTGTGACAAAATTGTATGACTTACAGTTCATTCAGCTTACTCTCCCAATACTGCAACCGTTTTATTTGCTTTCTTATGACATATTTTCATAGGCTCCCCCATAAGCATTATCTTCTCTCAAAAGATTTTGTATCTTCTCACAACCATATTGAGTGCTGCCTGTTTTGCTGGAATGACAGGCAACTTGTTCACAGGCTTCACTGAATCTCAATTTTCAACTTACTGTCAGAAGCTTAAAGAAGATCTCAACAGACTTGAATATATTTTAGTTTGTCGTACCTGTAGCTATTTATTCATCCCTGTCTTCTTTCCATCAACTCACAATGAATCAGCTGGGTGCAGAAATTTGCTAAATTTCATTAAATTATCTTCTGCAAAGGTAGGTTGCCTTCATTATTAAAGCAGAACGTGCAGTTGGAAGGAATGATTCCCTTCAAACTCCTCATGTTTTGCTTTTCCTTGCTAAGTCTCACTGTCAAAAATTGTACAGTCGTTTTATTAACATGATTGGATGAAACTGCCTGTACAATTGCAAAAGAATGCAGAAAGTAAAATGTAATCTCTGTGAAATATAAATTGAGTTTTCATGATTTTAACACATCAAGTGTGTGAGCACCCACCCCAACATTGCATCAATGAGAACCACACATATATGCTGACTATAGCCATTTGGGACAGCTTGTCACATTAAGCTTATTTTCTTCGGTGCTCAGGTAAATGTTGACATGTTATAAAAGTTTTTAATCTGCCCAAACAAATACTAGTGGAGAATTGAACTGTAACCCAACTTGTACAATTTCAAGTCAAGTTTGGGTGCAATTTTCTCATTGTGCTGAAAGTGGAAACTCTTCCCTAGAGTATTATTGGAATCGACTAATACCTATCATTTAAACTCTAGTCTTCTGTGGAGAAAATGCTTTATGGAGCTGTAATAAAGTGACATTGAGCCAGCAAATGATTGCCAAAAAATGGTGACCAAGGTGGATTTAAGGGAGAATGGGGACAGTGAAAGTAAGTATGCAGAAACCTCAAGGAAAAAAAGTCACAAAATGTGGATCCTGTATATTATCTGTATTTCTGAGGATGTGTTCAAGGCTGTTGGTTGCACAAGATGATGCGTCAGTGAATGTTGATGGGGCGGAGTGAGAGGTGGCAGCATGGCATGTGCAGAGCTATGAAATTAACCATAATGAATTTTAGGTTAGCACTTTTATCAATCAGCAGCTCATCAAATACTCTGAGAGGTCCAAGTTTCAAATTATTCATCCAAAATATTTTTCTATCATCTTGTAAGATGCAACTTCAGTAAAAGAAATCAAGTTGCATTTAAACAGTACTGTATCATGTCATTGTATCTTAGAATGACTTATGTTCGGTGCTGGTTGCTTTGCAAATGTTGAATTTGCCCACGTGTAACAAGATGGCATAAGTTCAATATTTTAATAATGGTACTTTCTGGAAAAGCTCAGCAGGTCTGGCAGCATCTGTGAAGAAAAAAATCAGAGTTAATGTTTTAGGTCTGGTGACCCATCCACAGAACTTTGTCAGTTCTAAGGAAGGGTCACCAGACCCAAAACATTAACTCTGATTTTCGTCTTCACAGATGCTGCCAGACCTGCTGAGCTTTTCCTGCAACTTCTGTTTTTGTTCCTGATTTACAGCATGTGCAGTTCATTTGGTTTTTATTTTAGTAATGGTGGTTACTTTTGGAATATTGGATTAGCTTATGGTCTTCTTTGAAATACTATTACTTTTTTCTCAAAAAAACTATACCATATAAAATTGTACAGGTACGTTACATGACAGTTTAAATTTGATATTTCAAAAGTAACGCAGCTCACTTCAGTTAAGTGTGTGCCCACTGAAGCCCTTCACGACAATGAAATGTTATGTACAATGTATCTGTTTCTTCATGTCAAAACATTCTCTGCAACATAGGTGAGAGATTCTCCACTGGTCCGGTCCCTCACATTACCATTGTGAGAGGGCCTTAGACTGTGCCTTACCTTTTTGAACCTTTACATCGTCTGCCTCAAATTTTAATCACGTACATTGGAGGGTGCCAGTCTGCAAATCTTTGTTGAAGAAAACTTCTTTCTCTGTAAGACCTGCAAATTTTGGCTCGAACAAAACGCGTCTTTTGCTGTGTTTTTGTATTACACTAATTTGAGCCATTTAGAGTACAGAGATGCAGACAAGTCTCCGCTGAAAGACATAACACCAACTGTAGCACCCCATTCTTACTGAAGCAGAACAATGGGTTAATTTACTCAAGTCATGGGATATGAGCATGTAACCTCTTAGAGGCAAAAATGTCAGCTGAGACAAGCAATATATCACAGTGTCATTGAGGCATAAAAATAATTGGCAGTCTGGCTGTAGCAGAGATATTCACTTTCAAAAGGTAAGGCACAGTCTAAGGCACAAGCATTCACTTTCAATTCTTCTACCAAGATGTAATAACCACAAAGGCAGAAAACTTAGGTACAGCAAGTAAGCTCTCATAATGTTTTGATATCCCTTATTTGTGAGAACAACTGCTAGTGTTGGTTGTTCCATTAACCTCTTTTTCACTCCTAGGTTGCTATTTGTCTATCTTTGCATGGACTTTCTCTTTTTAAGCCATTCCATTATATTCCTCTTCAAGGCCTCCTTCTTACTTTCCTTACCCTCCATAGAATCCCAACAATGTAGGTTTGAAATAGGATAAGTTTAATTAACAATTATTTTGCAACCTGCAAAACTACATTTCAACAGTGGTGCAGTAATTGTAAATGGTGTTTGAAACTGAGTGACAAGGGAAGCTGAGACTGTGGTTCTGATATTAAATGGAACAAAAGCAGAGACCAGAGTTAACCTGCTACCATTGTGATCAATAGCAAAGTTGATGTAAGGATTTGCATTTGTATAGTGATGTTTGCAACTACAGGATATTGCAAAGCTGATGTGAAGTTTTGGTCGTGATCAGAAAGCTGCAGTCACATCTGTGAATACCTGCAACTAATCTGAGGATAGAAAACTATTTCTTTCTTGACTGTTGAATAGTTTCTTCAGTATTACCTTTATTCGAGTAGCACGCTGGAAATTGAGCCCCACAATTCCCAAAGTTGTTGCTAAAAGTTAAAGATTTTATAACAGGATGTAAAATCCCCAATTTAGATCCAGGTTGACAGAAAGTAAGGACAAGGTTTCTGTACTTAATAAGAATTGATATTTACTAGAAGTAAATAAATTGTAGCTGCAGATATACAATTATGAACTGTTGACATAACTCTTCGAGTTAGAACTCTAATCCCTTTAATACTCACCCTACAGGCATATGCAGACACAAAAAAAAAATTTTGCTATGGGTGGAGGGGAAAGTGGAGAATATAGTTAATTGAAGATAACAAAGTGTGAAGCTAGATGAACACAGCAGGCCAAGCAGCATCTCAGGAGCGCAAAAGCTGACGTTTCGGGCCTAGACCCTTCATCAGAGAGGGGGATGGGGTGAGGGTTCTGGAATAAATAGGGAGAGAAGGGGAGGCGGACTGAAGATGGAGAGAAAAGAAGATAGGTGGAGAGGAGGCTATAGGTGGGGAGGTAGGGAGGGGATAGGTCAGTCCAGGGAAGACTGACAGGTCAAGGAGGTGGGATGAGGTTAGTGGGTAGGAAATGGAGGTGTGGCTTGGGGTGGGAGGAAGGGATGGATGAGAGGAAGAACAGGTTAGGGAGGCAGAGACAGGCTGGGCTGGTTTTGGGAGGGGAAGAGCTGGGCTGGTTGTGTGGTGCAGTGGGGGGAGGGGACGAACTGGGCTGGTTTTGGGATGCGGTGGGGGAAGGGGAGACTTTGAAGCTGGTGAAGTCCACATTGATACCATTGGGCTGCAGGGTTCCCAAGCGGAATATGAGTTGCAAGATAGTTAATTGGTCTCTGCCCACTCGGTTCACTGAAGCCATCCTTTTTAGTTTGCCGGGACATACTTTGTTGATCTCTTTGTTCTTCAGGTACTTTCACTTGCCTGGGGGAAACACAGAGCAACTAGTTCACAACCTATAAAGTTTCTGACTTATTGGTTCATGGCAACAGTTTAAAGAAAGGGTGTGAGAAAATAAAAAGGCTTCAGGGATTTTCTTACGATATTTTCCTTTTCAGCTTACAGCTATTTTGTTGACATTCTCAAACTGTTCAGCCACCTGGGAGCTAATCACATAGATGCTGGCAGACAGAAGGCCTTTGTCATCAAAAACCAGCCATTGCTCCACAGATAAATCAGCTACCTGTTGCTGGCTGAAACTCATTTTGTATAGACTCCCTTGTCCCAGTTCATTTGCAACTAAATTTCAGCCACTGATGAAAATTCAACACGCTATCATGTAAACAGCACTTGCATTAAGTGCTAGTAGCTTGCTTTTAAAAAAGTACAGCAATCCTTTTCACAACTCATGGCTTTTAAAAACAGGCCTTTTCCTATTTCAGTCCACAATCATAAATTCAGAAAAGAAAAAGATTTGATCTTTGCAATAATCATTGTACTTGGAGCAGCTAAAATTACAAGCATTCCAATCAGAGGTTTCAAACTTTGGAAGTCAGCAAGCTGTAGAAGGATCTGTCATGTGATTTCTCTGAGATTCCTTGGCTTGAACTGTTAGAACAGGAAACTAATGAACTGTGCTGAACTGTCAACTTTGACTTGCAAATACTGTGTGTGTTTTAAATTTAGTTTTGCACTTTATCTTCTTGAGTCTATATTTTTGTTTTTTGCAGTCTTACAAGATCATAAACTTTGCTCCAACATTGCTTCAGATCATTGTGTCTGATCAGGTCGAATTTCCAGTCAGACAAGCTGGTGAGTTTAGGCTGTCCTCTTCCAAATGTTTTCCTGTCATCCAACTGATGGATATCCAGTATAATTTGATTTAGTTTGGTACCCAGTATTAACAAGCCCTCTTGGGGTGAGATGTAGCATAGCAATACTTAGAATGAAACTCTCTAAGGACTTCCTGTGCTCAAGAACTTTACTTCAGAACATCATTGTTACAAGCTCAATTTCTCATGCCATTAGTTTCTTTATATTTGATATTATCGTTTTCATTTTATGTCCAGTTATGTTCAGTGGACTTGAGCATTTAATTGAAAGAACTTTCATTCACCAATCCTAAATTTAGGAGAACCCATAGGATGAACAGTAATAGTTAGCTGATCCCTCATTTGATTTTTGATTTAAATTCATTTCCTGAAGGCAAAACAGCTGTGCTTGCCTCACAGATGTGAAGTGTGTTTGACAAAGATTGGAATTCAATCTGCCACTCTTTGAAGACAAACGTTTAATTTCCAGTCTGAACAGAAACCATAGTTTGTTTGTTTGATGAATTACTTTCTTCCTCTGTCCTACCTTGGTAGGAGTCTCCTGTTTTCCCAAACCCTGAGCATGGACTGTAATCTCTACAATATAGGACATGTATATTTTTTGTGTGTGCCTTTAAGAATGAATGCACCCAAGCTATCGATTTACTATGTGGCACAGCTTAGTCTGTGTACCTCCCAGCACCAACTATAGCTGAGATAATAAACCCTCTGTATGGAAAGAGAATCGAGGAAATCACAGAAATCTAATGTTTGGTGACCATCATGCCTGCATTGTGATACCTGTTGAACTGAAGTAATCTTCTGTAATATTCTTGTCTCATGTCCTGTTTATATTCTTTTTTCAATGTTGTTAGTCTCTGACCCAGTCATTACTTGTGGGGATTAAAAAAAACACTGCATGAAAATGGTAATGAACTTATTCCCCATTCTTGCCATCTAGTCAGAGACAACGAGGCTACCAACGTGACCCATTTATGTTCAGCTAACTTGAGGAGCTCGTAAATTGAATCTGATGTGTTAATAATCTATTTAGAATCACACCACACACTGAAGGTTTGCTCCTGAGGTTGAAACAACATGCCCTTGTCTGCAAGTCAGTCTTCAGCAGAGAGCAGAGATTTAAAAAAAAACTTCTTACAATCTGTAAAATACTGATCGAAACTAAGCTTTTAAGTTATTAATTAATCGTTTAGTAGGCAAGATTTAAAACTGTTTGACAGCGATGAAATGTCACAGAGCAGTATAAAAACCCCAGAATTAATTGTTTATTTTCCTTCATTTATTTGAAATATAATCACTGAAAAAAAGTTGTTGAATCACACCCAGTCTTCAAATTTAAATGCTTAAATTTCTATCTAATTAATATTAGCGGCTATCTACATGAAGAACATGGTGACTCAGTACTGGCCTGATCGTGAAGCACCTCCTGGGGAAGCCATGTTGCCCTTCAACATACATGAAAATGATCGTCAGCAGATCCGGGACAATATTGTGGAGGGGATTATTCAGTCTCCTGACTTAATCAGGTAACGTCTAGTCATAGATAGCAATTACTGAAATTCCATAAGATCATGAGATGTTAAAGCAGAAGTAGGTCATTCTGCCCATGGAGATCTGTTCTGCCATTTGATGAGATCGTGGCTTTTATGTCAATCCTCAACTCCACTTTCCTGCCTTTTCCCCGTAACCCTTGATTCACTTGCCAGTTAAACATATGCCTATCTCTGCCTTGAATACATGTGATGACTTGGCCTTGACAGTCCTCTGCAATAAAGAAATCCACAAGTCAAGTAAAAGACCCCACTGTTTGCCTTCATTGAATTCTCAAATATTTCTTATATACTTAATTTCTTAACACCACTTACAATGCTACCTGTCTTTGCATCATCAGCGAGCTTAGATATATGGCTTAACGAATAGCTGGGACCCAAACACAGATCATTCTGGGACACCACTAGAAACATTCTGCCAATTCAAGTATCTACTTATTATTTGTCCTTATTGTATCCTGTTGGTCATCCAGTTTCGAAACCAGTTTCTTGATTAATTTGTATATTCAATGAAAATTCACCTCAGGTCTGCAGTTGCTATACAAATCAATTTTTTTAACCCACCTCTGGAAAGTCTACAGAACAGAATCACCGTGATATCTACTGTGAAGAAATCTGAAGAACAAATTGGACATACTGAGTCTGTTTTAGTCAGAGCAAGACATGATGGAACAATTTGAAGGATTAGAATTATGAAGTGAAGGAAGACAGCAGATTAGTGTTTGGGGTTCTTGAATGAAAATGTATAATCACAGAATAAGACATTACAGAAGAGACCCTTCAGACTATCAAGTCTGTACTGCCAAAACATACTACATGTGCCAGTCCTACTTTCTTGCGCTAGACCCATTGCCTTGAGCATTATGACACTTTGTGCGGCTACGAGGTTTCCTGCCTGAACTAATCTCCCAGGCAGTGCATTCCAGACCCACATAACACTCGGTGTGAAACAGCTTCTCCTGAAATCTTCTCTAAATCTTCTTCCTTACAGTTTAAAATTGTGTCCCTTGTAAGTGACTTTTCAACTAAGTGGAACAGCTGCTTTCTATTCACCCTGTCCACATCCCTTAGTCTTATACACTTTGATAAGGTTCCCTTTCGACCTTCTCTCCTCCAAAGAAGATAGCATGATCCTACTCAACATCTCTTCATAGCTGAACTGCTCCATTCCAAGCAATGTCCTCTTGAATCTTCTTTGCACTCTGTCCAATGCCATCACATCCTTCCTATAGTGTGGGGACCAGAACTGTTCAGTAGTACTCCAGTTGTGGCCTGGCCAAAGTTCTGTGCAACTCCAACATGACCTCCCTGCCCTTATAATCTGCACCATAACTGATTAAAAATAAGCATTCCATATGTCTTCTTAACTACCGTATTGACGTATCCAGCCATCTGCAGGAATCTGTGAAGCACCAAGTTCCCTGTGTTCCTCTAACTTGTTGGTGTTTTTTCATTCATTGAGTACTCCCTTGTCCTTCTTCCAGAGTGCATTCACCTAACATTAATCAGGGTTAAATTTCATTTGATACTGATCTTCCTATGTGACCAATCTGTTTATATCTTGCTATAATCTAACGCCTTGCTCTTCACTCTCAACCACCTGGCCAATCCAAATTTGCATCTACATCACTTATGTGCGTAAGATTAAATGCCAGTATTTGGGATAGGACTTGGGCTGAGTATTCAACAGCCTCGCAGCCCTCTCCAAAAGCCCTCTAACAACAATCTTTGTGTATCAGAACAAAAGTGTCACCGTTTTAAAATCATTTAACATGTTAAAAAAAAGCAAGAAGTTATAATAAGCTACTGAAATCGGTCAAAATAACATTGGATTGTTTTAAACCCTTACGGACTGTTTTAAAACTTACTGTCCAGTTCCTTGGATGGGTTTCTTTGTAAATCTTTTCACAAAAAGAGGGTTAATGCTTCTTGGATAACACAGTGTGTATCATGGTGGAGCACAGCAGGCCAGGCAGCATCAGAGGAGCAGAAAAGTTAACGTTTTGAGTCGGGACCCTTCTCCAGAAATGGGGGAAGAAGGGTCCCAACCCAAAATGTTCCTGCTCCTGTGATGCTGCAGTTCTTACTATCTCTTAATGCTTCTTGGAATGTGAGCAAATAACTTGTCCAATCTGGCTGTAGTCTTTCTGATTTATGTTGCTGATTTGTTATCATCTAACTGCACATTTGTATTTGTATGGCAAGGTCAAGATCATATTGTGCCGGTATTATCAGAAGTGCTGGATTATTAGATCCATAAAAGCTTTTAAAATATGTCTTACATTTTGAGAAATTAACAACAGCAAAGTAAAGATGGAGCAAGTTGTATTTACCTTTGGTGATGCAGTAGATACGATCAATTCAGTTCCCAAGTCGGGACACGTTAGGGGACGGGAGGCGATGGCCCAGTTTATTATCACTGGACTGTTAACCAGAGGCCCAGGTAGTGTTGTGGAGACCCAGGTTTGAATCCTGCCATGGCAGATGGTGGAACTTGAATTCAATAAATATCTGGAATTAAGACTCTAATGATGACTGTGAATTCATCGTTGATTATCAGGAAAAACCCATCTGGTTCACTAATATCCTTTAGGGAAGGAAACTGCCATCCTTACCTGGTATGGCCTACATGTGACTCCAGACCCACAGCAATGTGGTTGACTTTGAACTGCCCTCTGGACAATTAGGAATGGGCAAAAAGTGCTGTCTAACCAGTGATGACCTCATCTCCATGAATAAAACAAAGAAAAATATCTCCTTTTGTGGAAATTGACTCACATTGTCCTATGTCTGCTTATACTTTAATGTGATCTAGAGTAACGATGTGTCCCCTAATGCCTGCGTCCATGTACTAGTTTCTTGGACATTGTTTAATCTGTCTCCCAAGAGACAGAAGAAAATATTTGGTGAGATAAAACCAAGTACTTAGCATTGTGATGCTTTATTTTTCTGCAAGGTACACAAAAGGAACAACAATGCATTCCTCAAATCTAGCTAACAAGGAGAAGCTAGAAATACTGAGCAGGTTGGTCAGGATTTGTGGAGAGAGAATAGAATTCATGTTTCGAACAGATAACCTAAAGAGTTTTGAGGAAAAGTCCTGATCTGAATTGTTCATTCTGATTCTTGTTTCACAAAAGATGACCTCCTAGATTAGATCTCTGCAATTTTATTGAGGTGTAATAATACAGTATGATTATTTTAGAAAAATATAAAACAACAAGGTTTGCCTTTCCAAAATGCAGGTCTCATATTTATCTAAATTAAACTCCATCTGCCACTTGTCGGCCCTTTGGCCCATCTGATCAAGATCCTGTTGTACTTCTCACAGTCCACTACATGTCCAATTTTGGAGCCATCTACAAACTTACGAACCGTACTTGTTATGCTTGCATCCAAATCATTTATATGAGTGAAGAAAAGCAACGGACCCAGTACCGGTCCTTGTGGCACACTGCTAGTCACAGTTTACATTGTTTACATTGATCAGATTAGAAAGGGTAGCTATGACAACAGATTCAAAGAGTACATTAAGGATAGCTTCATAGAGTCGCAGAGATGTGCAGCACAGAAATAGACCCTATGGTTCAACTCATCCATGTTGACCAGATATCCTAAATACGTCTAATCCCAAATGCCAGCATTTGGCTCATTTCCCTCTAACTCCTTCCTATTCATATACCCATCCGGATGCCTTATAAATGTTGTAATTGCACCAGCCTCCTCCACCACTACCTCTGGCAGCTCGTTCCTTATGTGTACCGTCCTCTTCATGAAAATGTTTCCCCTTAGATCCCTTCTAAATCTTTTCCCTCTCACCTTAAACCTATGCCATCTAGTTTTGGACTCCCCCACCTCTGGGTAAGGACCTTGGCGATTTACCCTATCCAGGCCCCTCATGATTTCATTAACCTCCATAAGGTCACCCCTTGGCCTCCGATGCTCCAGGGAAAATAGCCCCAGTCTGTTCAGCCTCTCCCCATTGCTCAAATCCACCAACTCTGCCAACACCCTTGTAAATATTTTCTGAACCCTTTTAAGTTTCATAACATCCTTTCTGAGCAGGGAGACCAGAATTGCATGCAGCATTCCGATTGTGGCCTAACTAATATCCTGCAACTTGATCTCCCAACTCCTACACTCAAGGCACTGATCAATAAAGGCAAGCATACCAAACACTTTCTTCACTATCCTTTCTATCTGGGACTACACTTTCAAGGAACTGTGAAGCTGCACTCCAAGGTCTGTTTGTCAGCAACAGCCCCCAGGCTCTTACCATTAATTGTACAGGCTTGCACTGGTTTGCCTTTCCAAAATGCAGGTCTCATATTTATCTAAATTAAACTCCATCTGCCACTTGTCGGCCCTTTGGCCCATCTGATCAAGATCCTGTTGTACTTCTCACAGTCCACTACATGTCCAATTTTGGAGCCATCTACAAACTTACCAACCGTACTTGTTATGCTTGCATCCAAATCATTTATATGAGTGAAGAAAAGCAACGGACCCAGTACCGGTCCTTGTGGCACACTGCTAGTCACAGGCCTCCAGTCTGAAAAACAACCCTCCACTACTCCCCTCTGTCTTCTACCTTTGAGCCAGTTCTGTATCCAAATGGCTACTTCTCCTTCTATTCCATGTGATCTGACCAGTCCACACCTTGTCAAAACTTGTCAAAAGTCCATATCGGTCACGTCCACTGCTCTTTTCTCATCGATCCTCTTCTGAAGAAGAAACGAAAACTCAATCAAGTTAGACTTGATTTCCCACACACAAAGCCATGTTGACAATTCCTAATCAGTCCTGCCTTTCCAAATACATGGAAATCCTGTCCCTCAGGAACCCGTCTAACAACTTGCCCACTACAAACGTCAGGCTCACGGGTTTATAGTGCCCTGGCTTTTCCTTACTACCTTTCTTAAATGAACAGTATGTTCTGGAGTCAACAAGGTAGCAAGCTGTCTTCGATCTTGTAATAGGTAATGAGGCAGGCTTAATGCGGAAATTAGTTTAATTTTCTTGGAAACAGTGATCATAACATGATAGAATTTAATATTAGTTTGAGAGTGAGAGACTTGGATTGGAAATAATTGCATTTAACTTATGGGAATTACAATGAAATGAGGAAAGTGTTAGCTAAAGTGAACTGACTGGATACATCAGCAGGAATGAATGTAAGCAAGCAGTGGCAGATATTTAAGGAGGTAATTCGTGACTCAGCAAAAATGCATCCTAGTAAGGAGGAAAGATTCTAAGAGAGGGATAACCAACCATGGCTAACCAAGTAAATTAAGGAGAGTATTAAATTGAAAGAAAAAGCATATAGGAAACCAGAGTTAGTGATCACCCTGAAAACTGGGTTTCCGAATCCATCAAAGAAAGTTAAAAAGATATAAAAACAGAGAGAATAAATTGTGAAATATATGTAAACCGACAATAAGAGTTTGATTAAATTTATAAAAAGGAAGTAAGAGATTGAAATGAACATCAGTCCCTTAGAAAATGAATGTGGAGAGACGACATTTTGGGGAATGAGGAAATGTTAGAGCAGTTAGTCTTTGTGGTTGAGGAGAACATGCGGGCTCGGTGGGGGGAGGTGTGAATTAAGTACTATCATCATCTATAAATAAGTAGAATTAGACTAACTAATGGGGCTAAAGGTGGATGAATCCCCTGAGCCTGATGGCTTGCATCTTGTGATCCTAAAAGATGTTGCTACAAAGATACAGCCTACTCTTATTCCTAACCCTTATAATCATTTTAGTCTTAAAGAAGGTGCCACAGTATCCCATCACAGGGGATCATATATTTTACTTGAAACTCTTACATGGGTTGGTTTTGGAGAAAATTCAATTTACTTTTTTTTTTCCTAATCCCTCATGATGTTGAAAACATTTGATTTTATTTTTCTCAAATACGAAATGGATGGTCTTGCATTTGCTTGCATTGGCCTCCACTCAGAGGCTAGGGCATCTCGAGAACCAAAGGGATTTAGGCGTCCTATACACATAACTCATTAAAGTGAGTTCATGGGTACAAAAACTAACCAGAAAAGTGAATGGAATGTTAATCTTTGACTCAAGGAAGTTAGAATACAAGGAAGAGAAGTGGTATTGCAGTTCTTCAGAACTATGATTACTGCATTCAGATCTGGAAACAACTTTAACAAAAATATATTAACTGTGGACAGGACATAGAGCGTATCCATTAAAGTAACAAAGATTTAAACCACAAAGACAAGTTGCATAGATATTTTTAAGCAACCTGTTCTCACGTGTCATGATATTCCTGTAGAGCAGTGTGACTTGAATGCTGGGCTCCTAGCCCAAAGGTAAGGACACTTCTACTGTCCTGCAGCAAAATTAGGCTTGTAATCCTTTTGCGGTTATCTGATTGAGATGTTCAGTGAATATGGGTCATTGATAGCTTTCAGATGCACGTTAAACTAACTGCTCTGAACTATTTCTGCTCATTAGGGAGTCTAAAATTAGGATTGCGTCGTTTAACATTTAAAGCCAGTGGAGTAAAGCTTTCAGAATTAACTCAAAATAACACTTTGACCCACAAAGGATCTTAGATGTCTCAAAGCCCCTTTTGTAAAAGTTATTCATTGTCAAACAGTTGTTAATTACTTGTGCCAATGTTTTCACCTCTGTTAGCTTACTTGTAATCCATATATTTCAATATTTTTTTCCAGTGATTGTGATTTCCCATCTCCCATTGTGTGTCTTGTTGATCTATTTCTTGTTTTGTTGTTGGACAGTGCCAAATATGCAGCAGAACAATCATGAAATTTGTATTTCATGGACATGTGACTATTTACCTGTTTAATGTAACGTTTGAAGGTCTCAGTTGGCTGTGTGTCTTCGTGCTATCATTAAGTACGACTTCCCAGGGCGTTGGACAGCAGTGGTGGACAAAATTGGCTTTTTCCTACAGTCTCCAAATAATGCAAGCTGGCTCGGCAGTCTGATATGTTTATATCAGCTGGTCAGGACATATGAGTAAGTATCTACAGCATATTTTCTTTTATTTGTATCTTGATTAATTACTTCTGGAATAAAATGCGATGAAGATGGACTTTATTGAGCACACATTACAAGTTTCTTAAGTCAATAGTGGGACTTTATTAGAGCTGTATATGTAGAAAGAGTTCAGTTAGAATCTGGACTGCAGAAAAGAGTCCTTTCTTCAGTATACGAGACTGATTTGTGGCAAAGTATCAGTGTAAAGGAGAAACAACATTAATGTATGAATGTGTTGATTGGTTGTCTGTTGGACTCTGACTTGTCATGGCATTGTCATGAAGATGACTACAAATGGCTTGTTTTCCGTTTATAGTGGTAATTCTTATAAATTGTCCTGACTTATGAAAGATACAAAACTTTGATTAAATTGTGATAAAAATATTTTCATATGAGAGAAAGTGAGTTTAAAGCCATAGATTTTAAAACAAATAGTGTAATATTTGGAACTGAATTTCAAAATACCAGCAGTAGTTCATAAAATATACAATGAAATATTTGTACAAAAGCACAAACTGCAAATGCCAAAATTCTGAACTAAGAACTAAATACTGGAAATGCCCTACAGTTGAACAGCATTTGTAGAGAGAGAAAAGACAGAGTTCATGTTTTAATTCTGTGACCTTTTGCTGTGGTAGAACAGGACAGTCTAAGAGCTCATGAATGGAGCCCAACCAGTCCTCCACCTGGCTGAACTTGTTCTCACAGGTTGAACAACTTTTGATTCAATTTCATTCATCTCCTCAAAATAAAAAGATGCATCTATGGGTTCCAGCAGGGATCTTATCGGTACTGACCTTTTTTATGGGATATTTACAACATTCTTTGTTCTAGTCCTGCCACCCTCCTTCATCACCTCTTTCTCTGTTACAATGATGCTTCCATTGGTGCTCTCCCATCCTGAGCTGGAAGATATCATTGAGCTGTTCTCTAATTTCATCGTTCTCTTGCCTTTAGGTGGTCTAGTTCAGACTTTCCTTGTCATGACTTCCCTGTGTCTATTTCTGGGTATATAGTATCAATTGATATCCATAATGAGCCCACTAACTTCTATTTGACTACTACAATTTCTCGACTCTCACAATTACTTTGACTAAACGTCATGCCCTGCTTCCTGCAGAGACTTCTTGTTTTTTCCTCCCTTACATCTGTACAGGCAGTGCAACACTCTGTGCAAATTTTGCAGATAAATGCTCTGATGAAAGGTTCCAGTCTGAAACATGAACTCTGTTTCTCTCCTTCCAGACATGGCTGAGGATTTCCAGAGTTTTCTGTTTTCATTTCAATGAAATAGTATTTTTCCAAACTGATTTTGCTGCTTTTTTTAAGGAAAAGGACATTTCATCTTGCACTTATCAGGACAATTTGTAGTAAGTACAAATGTAAAGAGAAATAAAAATAACATTTAGAGTCACCTTCATGGCAATGCCCTGACGAATTAGAGTCGACTTACCAACGAGTCAGCATTCTTGTCTGGTATGGATGATATTTTCTTTTTACTTGAGTGTTTCTTGTAATTGTCTTGATGAGTACAAAAACATTTAGCAAAGTGTATTTGTTTATTTTGGGCCGTACTCAAATTCTGTACAACTAGACACTTTTTATAAACCTGACTTGATGTAACAGTGAGGCTTACAGAGGTGGGATTGTTGTATTTTCTACTGAAGTAATTCCAACTACATTAGACCTCCTATAACATTGCTCATAGGGAGATATCGGAGGAAACATAATTGACAGAAGCAATGCTTGTAGGGTGTCGACAGAGATAGCAGGCTATAAGGTAAATTCGAAGCATCAGCTCTGGGAATTCTGGGTAATGGAGACCACACAGCTTTGGAATACCAAATTTGTAGATTGTCAGTGGTTAATTTGGTCTCATTGAATGCTTTATAATTCCTGCTTGGTTATTTTGTCTTTTTTTATTTGAAATTGTAAAAATAAATTATTAGGAACTGAAGCTGAGTCTGAGACTTGAATTAGCTTTAAAATTGTGGTAGTTCTTTGGATTCACCCTGATCACTCTTCAATTTCCTGTGACCCTGCTGAAAATGCACCAGATTATCAATCCTTTTTAATAGATTCTCTGCAAATTTAGAGTTGTATTAATACTATGTTATGCCATTTTTAAGACCACAAAATCTGATTGTAAGTACAAATCCGAAGTTGAAGTAGAGTTTGATTGCTGTTGATGGGAGATATTTGAAGATTATTAGGTGCATTTTTTAAAGTATTTGTTCGTGGATTGTGGCTATTGCTGGCTGGACCCTTGCTAAATATACTTGAGAAAGTGCTCGTGACCTGCACTTTGACCTGCCGCAGTTAGTGAGTTTTAGGAATGCCCACAATGCTGACAAGGAGTTCTAAGATTTTGACCTAGTTACAATGAAAGAAAAGCAATATCATACCAAGTCAGGACATTGCATGACCTGGTGGGGAACTTAAGGAGAACCAGTGATGTTCCCGTGCGTCCACTGTCCTTGTCTTCTTAGGTGGTAGAAGCAGTGGTTTTGGAAGGTGCTGAAGAAGGATGTTTCCTGCAGTCCATCATGTATTAGTGGAATGAATGAATGTCCATTTTTGTGCCAAACTTCTTAAGTGTTGTTGGAGGTGCTGAATCCATGTGTCTTGTTTTATCAGATTCAAGAAGGCAGAAGAACGAGATCCTCTGATAGCAGCAATGCAGATATTTTTACCTCGAATTCAACAGCAAATTATACAACTTCTGCCAGATGCATCCCATTGGTCAGTGTTGATTCAGAAGCAGATCTTGAAAATCTTCTTTGCACTTGTTCAGGTATGAACAACATTCAGGACATCTGTGATGCAGTCCTCAATGATTGGGGCTGCCTTCTGCATCTTTATTTGTTTGGGTAATTTATATTAGCATCTGAATGCCAGCCTGTTATCTTTGTACATTTTAGCTCAGATAGAGAGTGGATGCTGAATTGATTTATGAACTCTAGTAGCTGGTCCATAAGTGTGGTACTGTAGTCACTATGCTTTGAATGATAATCCCGAGAACAAATCCTGGAATGGCATTCAAAAATTTGAATAAAAACCGAAAGAGCTGTGGATGCTGAAAATCAAGAACAAAAACAAAGTTGCTGGTAAATCTCAGCAGGTCTGGCAGCATCTGCGAAGGAGAAAACAGAGTTAACGTTTCGGGTCCGACGACCCTTCCTCAGAACTTTGTTTTTGTTCAAAAATCTGAGTGGAGTTTATCAAGAAATATATATCTGATAACAATAAACATGGCCATGATGGCATCCAGTCTTGTTCCACATCTTTGGCGATTCATAAGGTAATAAGTTCATCAATGCAGCAGGGTTTTAATGGCCCCACTTAAATAGCTGATACAGATACCCTAGCATGCATTTGTTAATAACCTCATCTTCTTATTATTTGGTGGCCATACTGGTTTCCATGCACCACACCCTTAGCCTCACACATTGCGGCTACTAGCATCTTCGATGTACATTTCCAACACTACAGTGATTACACTTGACAAATGCTTTCTTGATTGAAAGCACACTGGCTATCTTGGGGTCATGAAAAACAATATAAATTCCTGTCATCGTATTCAAAAGTCCCAGCTTATCAGTATACCGGGTGTATTGATATCCCTCAAGTGCTGTGTTTAACTGAGAATTCTTTCTGTACTTTATCACCGAATATTGACAGATTACTGAAGTGCAAGGACACATTTACAGAAAGCCTGTGTGTTGTTATCTATTTATTTCACTTTCCTCTGCAGTCTTTCTCTGTTCAGTCCTCTTAGGAAACTGCATGTTCAAGCTCACACTGTACACAAGTAGAGCACTTCCATTTGCAATTACGATTTAGCAGCTTCATGATGGAATACTATAATGGGAACAGCTTTTCCATTGGATATCTAATTTTATGGAGTTTACTTTGAGAAATGTGAAGAAGTGTAACATTCTTTAGTTGCTATTTAGCCATAATTATGCATAATATGCCAATCCAACACACATTCATGTACAACAAAAGCACAAGGTTGTAGGCAGTCTGACAATGCCTGATGGATTGACCCTGCCTTAAAACTAATTTCTCATCACTTCACATGAAAAAGGTCACTGACATTGAGTTTGAGCTTCATCAAAACTGCTCAGCCCCTGATGTCATTCCAGCTTTGGTTCAAACGTGGTCAAAAGAGCTGAATTCCTGAGGTGAGAATGACAGCCTTTGATATCAAGCCCACATTTGATAGCATTTAGTATCATGGATTCTGTGCAAAACTGCAATCGGGCGCAAAACTCTCTGCTGGTTGGAGTCATATCTGGCGCGTTTGAAGGTTGTTGTGGTTGCACGAGGTCAGTTATCTCAGCTTCAGGACAGCTCTGCAGAAGTTCCTCCGTATATGCTTCTCAGCCCAAGTGGCCTCAGCTGTTTCATCCAAGACTTCATCATAAACTCAAAAGTGGTGACATTTGCCAGTGATTGTACGTAGTTCAGCACGATTTGCGACTCCTCAAATACCGATGCAGTCCATTTTTTAAAAATGCTTTGCTCCAACTGTAAGCACCTGCCCAAGCCAATCACTGTTCAAAGCGGCCCCTGCAGGAATCTAAAGCAAAGTAGATGGTTTTCACCAATCGTGTTAATTTGCTGGCAACCATGTTTTAAAAAAAAACTCCATTGTCCACAGTGAATTCCCATTGACCTTTTTAAACAAACCACTGTAAGTATTTCCACAGAACCTGAAATAATTCTCTTCCATGGTCCTTCAAAAGTTGGTTCCTCCAAGCATTATTAAACAGAAACTATTTTTCTAACAAGGTGTTTATATAATTAAATATCAGCTTCTATCCAGTGTAAAGCTTTGCAGGCTTTCACTTTCAGCGAAATTTCAAATCTGATTCAGCCGATCTTAATGCAGTGTCAAGCGTTGATGACTTCCTAGTGACTGCTAAGAACCTTGTCTTGCACCCTGAGATGTATCAGACTTGCTCCAGTGCTCCATCCAAATGATAATTGAATGTTGCTTTTCCTTTGCACTGACAAGCTAGATTTGTGGTAATTGGCAAAAGAGGTAAAGATGGCATGAGGAGAAAAATGCTGCGATTTATGATAACCTGGAATGTAGTGCCAGAAAAATAGCTTCAGTAATAACTTTCAAAAGGCATTTGAACACATGCTTAAAAAGAGGGAAAAAGTGCAAAGTTTTGGGTTATAGGGATAAGTGTATATATTTGGTCTTTTTTTTTAAGGCAAGGCAAATTCTGTAATGAGCTGAATGGCCTCCTGTGTTGTATCTTTCCATCAATTCGTTCGCCACTTTTTGAGCTAGCATTTTTCTGCCTGGAGCAATGATTGTGACAGGTTCAGCTGACCCGGCTTTGGACTGTCCACTCCATATAGAAATGTTGGCATTTCCAATGTATTGAAATGAATCAAAGTGCACTCATGCTCTGCTGTTCATCATAATTGTGTCTCTGTTGGTAAATGGTAACATTTGTATGCATATGACTGAGGAAGACTTGCCATTTATAGAGAGCCTTTCACAACCTGACACAGCTCAGAACAGATTATTGAAGTGCTTTTAAATTTCAGCCATTGTAACAATGTCGGAATGTTGAGATCATTCTGTTGATGACTTTGTCTGTTACTCAAATTTTTATTTTATTAAATTTTTAAAATTTGTTCATATTTTTATTTGCTACAAGTCAAAAACATAATTCCCAACACTTCTATTTAGCCATGTGTGGCAGATAAGGTGTTGAATAGGGATGCATTGGGATATTGAATACTCTGTGCCAGTAACTGTGAGAAAGAAGTCTTTTACTCCTTGATGATGATTGTTATTTCAAAAATGCCTTGCATTTGTGTAGCTGTTGCAACTGCAGCTGTAGGAGAATATGCCATTACTGTAGTTCCACGACTCCATGGGTCAAAACATAAAATGAAAATACTATTTCTAATTACCAATTAAATATCTTAACTACTTAAACAACAAGATCTATCAACCAGGTTTCTTAATGTGCACTAGTATTCATTTATTATTGAAACAAAACTTATTTAATTAAGATACAGCAATTGGTTAAAATAGACAGTGGTATAGCAATATAAACGCTTACCTGTTAAACTGTCTCCACATGCAAAACACCCTCTTCTCAAAAACGAAGTGAAATAAAACAAATTTTCTGAAAAAGATTGGCTCTCTGAAAATGAAAATACTTTGCCAATAAATTATTTTTGTCAACAAAAGTATACAAAGAGAAGGTTCTGAAGTATGTTGCTCTGAGTGCTGGCACATGGTCAGTTCAGTAATCATGTATGGTTGTTTCTGGAGTCTTGAAGGCACAATTTGCTCAGGAATTATAAACTTGATGTTTCTTCAAACCCTGTTTCGAAAGAGAGAGAGTAGATTTCATCTTGAAGTCAACAAAAGGGTTTTCCTTCAAAAAAAATGAGTGAGATATGCTAGGCAGCTTCCAGTTACCTCTTTTAAGAAAATCACTCCAGGTATTTCCATAAAGCTTGAAATAAATTACTTTTCCATATTCTTCTAAAACTTAAGTTCTTTAAACAGTACTTGCCTTTGTAATAAATAAATCCTATTTTCAAAAAGAATCTCATAATTAATAACCATGAGGTTGCTGGTGTACTAGCTAGTGTAGTCGGTTGCGTGTATCTCATTGTGATAGTGTGAAGATAGGGGAGATTAATGGAAATGAGGTGAGATGAGGGTGATTGCCATTGACATCAAAGCTGCATTTGACCAAATGTTGCATCAAGGAACGTTTGCAAAATTAGAATCAATAGAAATCAGACGAAAACTGTCCTTTGGCTGAAGCCATACCTAGTGCAAAGGAAGATGGTTGTGGTTTTTGGAGGTCAGTCATCTCATCTCTTAGGCATCACTGCAGTGGTAGAGGAACTCAGGGTAGTATTCTGCTTTGAATCATCTTCAGATGCTTCATCAATTACCTTCCTTTCTTCATAAGGTCAGAAGTGGGGATGAATACACAGTGTTCAGCATCACTAAAAAATCCTCCCACTAAAGCAGTTCGTGTCCAAATAGAGTAATACCTGGCAGTATCCTTCAGACTTGGGCTGACAAGTGGTAAGTAGCATACAGTCATACACACTTCAGACAATGACCATCTCCAGTATAGCAGCATCTGATTACCACCTCTCAGCATTTAGTGGCATTGCTATCACTGAAACCATCTAGTATCAACCTCCTGAGGGTTACCTTTGACCAGAAATTGAACTGGACTAACCAACTAATACAAGTGACTACAAGAGCAATGCAGAATCTAGGAGTCTTGAAGGGCGTAACTCATTTCTTGACTCATCAAAGCTAATCTACCATCTAGAGGGCACAAGTCAGGAGTGTGATGGAATACGCCCTGTTTGCCTGGATGAGTGCAATTTCAACAACACTTAAAAAGAAACTTGATACGATCAGGACAAAACCGCTCACTTGATCCACAAACGTTCACTCCCTTGACTAATAGTGGAAGAAGTATGGACCATGTATAAGATGGTGATGATTAGATTACAACGTGGAAACAGGCCCTTTGGCCCAACAAGTCCACACCGCCCCTTGGAGCATCCCATCCCCCTATAACCCACACGCCCCTGAACACTACGGGCAATTTAGCATGGCCAATCCACCTAGCCTGCACATCTTTGGACTGTGGGAGGAAACCAGAGCACCCGGAGGAAACCCCACGCAGACATAGGGAGAATGTAAAACTCCGCACAGACAGCTACCCAAGGCTGGAATTGAACCCGGGTCCCTGGTGCTGTGAGTCGGCAGTGCTAACCACTGAGCCACTGTGCCGCCCCAAAATGCACTGCAGAAAATCACCAAGACTCTTTAAACACCACATTTCAAACACAACGGCAGCAGAACTCCTGCGAGTTGCTCCCTGAGCCACTCACCTTCCTGATAGAAAATAAGCCTCCATTTTTTCATTGTTGCTGTTTCATAGACTTGACATTTCCTCGCTAATGTCATTGCAAATGTGCTTACTTGAAATGGGCTGCTGTGTTTTTCGAAGGCGGCACATCTCCACTTCTCAAGGGCTATTCAGGCTGGGCAATGAATACTGGCCTAGCTATATCCCATGAGTAAATAAAAGAATCACTAAGGTAAAAAGGTAAAAATGGAAGAATTATATTTTCTCCCATCTTCCATCATGGTTATCTCGCTGGTAATAAAGTTACTTATTGTCTTAGGGTTTTACACAGGGAGAGGTAAGAGGAACCAAACCCTTCTTTGCTTATTTTTCCAGATAAAATTACCTTCTGCTATCATTAAATTGTGTCACCCCACTGTTTATTAATGTTTTTCACTAAGCAGAGTTGAGTATGTTCAAATCTTCATTGCTATGTGTGTGACTGATCTTGAAACTCTATCAGTTAAATATGAACCAGATGGAAAGATCTACATTTGTAACCAGAAATTTCTGACAGTTTGAATTACTTTTCAGAGATTTATTCAACTAAGTAGTCTCTCTGGTTTCCTTTTCCTAGTATACACTACCACTGCAACTGGTAAATAAACAAACCATGACTCAATGGATGGAAATATTCCGAACAATCATTGACCGAGATGTCCCTTCTGTAAGTGCTTTTTGAAACATTTACTTTGTTGCATTGAATATGGTCACCTAATCAGGTGTGTGCTTACGTATACTTGCTGCTTTCCTATCCCTGTTGTTGGGCTTCTGTGTGTGTGTGTGTGTGTGTGTCCTCTCATTTTCTCTGATGTCTTTTTTTTCCCCCCTCTCTATGTATATCTCTTCCCTTTCCCATCTCCACCTCCCCTTTCGGATGTGTATGTGACCTATCTGTCACTTTCCTGACCCAAACAGATCAACAGTTTTTTATTGTCTGGATCATTTGCCGTGAATATTATGAAATAGAAGTGATTGAAAAAAATCCCAGACATTTTTGTCATGCAGGAACTTCCTGTCCTACTGAGACCAGCTAAGATCCCTTTGACCTTCAATCTCTTAAACAATGCATCACAGTTCCTGTCATTGTGCACTGTCAAAATAAGACAATTGCTCATTACAGATTACTTAGACTTTGTTGATCTAAATCTGGGTGAGCAACCTTCTGGACTGGAAAAAACAGAAAAGATGTGACCTTTACCATACTTCATATTCAAAGATTTGCTTGAAATCTGGATTGTGCACTTATTTTGACCTTTCTTTCCTGTCACATTTCTCTTTTTTTTGTCTGTTTCTTCTTTCTCTCTATTTTTCTAATGTGGTTGTGCTAATGTTCTTTGTTTTGTATTCTCTCTCATCTCTCCCATGTGTTCCTTCTGTCCTCCCCCTCAAGTTACTGCTTCACTATCTATCTCTTATGATTGCTATTATATCAAAATAATGATTCAGAGAAAGAAATCCAAAACATCTATCTTGTTACTATATAGTACTGCCTTCAATTTGATGAGGCAGACTACCTGCAATAATTTGATCATGAGATACATCTGCTAATGAGTATAACGTTCGACCAGTGGGAGGCATTGAAACTGAATTTAACATGATACAGAATCAATTTATGTCTCAAGTGGTAGGAGTTTTACTTGATGGAAAAGAAGGGAGAGCACAAGTAAAATGCAAAAAAAAAGCAAATGTATTTAAAATGCAAAATAAAGTACACATCTTGGTGAATGAGAAATGTACAAAGAATAGCAAAGAGTAACAAAAGCAAATTCTAAGATCTGCAAACAAAAAGTATGAAAAAAAGCCGCAAAAGAACAAGAACCATCAGAGATAATTCTCTCTTTTACAACTGTTAGGAAAAAGGATAATTAGGAGCAATGTGGACCCCTTAAATTATAACAGCGATGTTGTTAATGGAAGCAAGGAAATCACAGGCATGCTCAATAATTATTCTGCATTAGTATAAACTGTGGAGAAAAAGAATAGCACACCAACATCACAAGGAAACTATTGTTCAGTTCAGGGTTGGGATTGACTGAAATTAATACGTGCGATTAATAATTAGCAGCATATTAATACTAACAGAATCACAGGGATAGTTGATTGGTGTCGGGGAAGGCAATGGCCTAACGCTACTATCGCTGGACTGTCAATCCAGAGACCCAGATAACGTTCTGGGCACCCGGATTCAAATCCTGCCATGGCAGATGGTGGAATTTGAATTCACTAAATATCTGGAATTAAGAGTCTCATGTTGACTATGAACCCATTGTTGATTGTCGGAAAAAAACCACCTGGTTCATTAGTGTCCTTTAGGGAAGGAAACTGCCATCCTTACTCGATCTGACCTTCATGTGACTCCAGACCCACAGCAATGTGATTGGCTGTTCACTTAGCTCTGGCTAATTCAGTAAAGGCAATAAATGCTGCCTAGCCAGTCATGCCCTCGCCCTGTGAATGAATTTAAAAAAAAACACAGGGTGTGGCTGACCATGCCGCTGTGTCAGTACCAGCTCCAGTTGGCCCACCCTGGGTTGTGAGTGATGCCCAACGGTGGATCTGGTGGACTCTGCAACAGTGAGGACAGAGGAGCTATGATCGCATAGCACAAAAGCTAGCTATTGCCAGAAACAGCTTCCTCTGGAAGGAGGATTTTTCTTGCCATTAAACGTAAGTAGGAAATTGATCGGGAAACCATTTCATACTTCTCCCAAGTCACAGCAGGTCAGTGTATAAATAATTCTTGTCAACACGTCATTTGGTTCCAGACTGTGCACCTGAGTTAGGCAGAAATACTGCAATCAGTTGCGATGGTGTGAAAATTTGGAACGCCATACTTTCTACGTACCACTTACCTAGCTGATGAGGAATGGTACGAAAAGATAGTAAGAAAATTGCAAATGCTCCAACTGTAGCATCCAGAGTTCTTTCAGTTTGGGAAACCGTGACTTTAGTTTGAATAGTTGCACATGTTACATTATTACTCCACTAATACTTCTTATTGTTCTAGACCCAACCGTCCTCTGCTTTATTTATGACCTTCCCCGTAGTGTAAGGCAGAAGTGGGGATGTTCGCTAATAACTGCACAATGTTCAATGCCATTTGTCACTGCTTAGACACTGTAGCAGTTCGTGTCCAAATGCAGCATGAGCTGGCTCAGGCTGAAAAGTGGCAAGAGACATTTGTGCGCCACAAATGCCAGGCAATGATCATATCGAATAAGAACCAATCTAACCAGTGCCCTTAAACATTCAATGGCACGATCATCACTGAATAAAGCAACTGGCTTAATTGGTACCAGATCCATAAATGTCCACTCTCTCTACCACTGTCACTCAGTACCATAGTGTATACCATCTACGAGATCACTGTAGTAATTCACCAAAGAGCCTTAGCATCTTTCAAACCCATGACCACTTCCATCTAGAAGGACACTGCAGCAGATATGTGGGAACACTGCCATCTGCAAGTTCCCCTCCAAGCTGTTTACCTTCCTCACTTGGAAATATATATTACTGTTCCTTCAGCGTTGCTGGGTCAAAATCCTGCAACTCTTGTCCTGATGGCGTTATGCTTTATCGGCAGCATGTAGACTGCAGCGGTTCAAAACGTGGCTCACCATTGCCTTCTCAAGGACAACTAGGGACAGGCAATAAACGCTGGATGAGCAAGTGAACTTTTTTAAAAAAGTGACTCGATAAAATTAATAATAACCTGTATGGATTGGTGTTTTGGCCTTAAATAATCAGCATTTAATTACGACACCACGCAATGTTAATACCGCCCAAGTGGGATTCCCGAGTAAAACGAGGTTTGACAGATCATCTTTTTGTTTGCACTTGGTGAGAATGATGGTTATTTACTGAACATATTCACACAAGGCTTCCAGTTTTCTTTCTGTAAAAAAATTGATTTTTGGTGAAAGGGAAGCAAAACAAAGCTCTGTATTATAGTTTAGAAAGATCTTAATGCAAATTGCAAAACAGCATTTTAACTTGCTTCCGCATCATATCTGTTACAGATACTACATCCCAGTTAACTGTTACTTCTATCTTAAGTCTTTAATATCTTACTTAACTGATTCTTTATAGCTTTAAGAGCCTTGAGACTTGTTGCCAGTTCTGATGATCTAAGTCTCTCTTCAGTTCTGATAGCTCAAAACTTCCTGCAGAAGAGACTTGAGGTTTCACAAACCAAAACCCTTTTGATAGAATGCACTTGTTTTCCTGAACTGAAACCGATTCTGAACTGCTCAAAAAAAAATCGAGTAACCCCTGATTTCCTTGATAACAATGAGGCATTATACTACGACCCTGAAGATGTAATGATGGTGTCATGGCTAGTTGAATCTCCAAAAAATTTGAGAAATGTCATAACTACTTGAAACAGACTATTTATTTAAATGAGTGAATGTACAATTTACTGTATGCTGTGGAGTAATAGTAGCAGAACGCATTTTCAACTGTTCCTTTACCTTGCAGGAAACATTGCAGGTGGATGAAGATGACAGGCCTGAGCTGGTGTGGTGGAAGTGTAAAAAGTGGGCTTTGCACTTGGTTACAAGACTGTTTGAAAGGTATTGGGTAGATCAAAAAATGTATTGTTTGGCACATCTAAATGCATGCATCCCAGAAAGTCACAACATTGGGGCTGCTAATTGATTGCTGTATTTTTGCCTCCATAATTCTAATCATTGACCCGTTCCAGGAATGACCTATTTTATGTTTAAAAACTTTCAGATATCAGCCACAAATTTTGCCTTTCCCTCTTTTGAACATGTGTCCCTTTTTCCTGACTTATTTTAAGGAGATGAAACAGAACGTGTGTACATTTGTTTCTCATGAGTGTAATGCAAAGAAAAAGAGAAGCTCACCCACCTCGCCCATTCTATTTTGAACATACCATCCTCCATTACACAGTGTTCATCATAATATTTCCTTTAGTTTAGGAAAACACTTGTAATTCCTCTTCAACCTCTCTCCTAAGGCGAGTTCCAAAATTCACTTCGTATTGATGAGCGGATGCTTGTTCCTTACAGAAAGTGGTCATGGGGACCTGGTAAAAGAAAGCAAATCAGATAACTAAGGCTCTAAAAGGACACCCTAAATATTCACTTGAAGTGATACAACATGCTTGTTGACTGTTGAGAAAATTATTGGCATTGACAGTTGACAAGCAAATGTTGAAGGAAAGATAACAGAAGATAGGACTTGAATCATTCATGATAAAGGCAAAGTATAAGATGAAAGAACCAGCAGCACCAGAAACATGGGTATTTGAGGCTTGTAGTTCGCAATGACCAACGCACATTGGCCTTTAAGTTATCAACAGCTATTAATAATGTTCCACTTATTATTGGTATCATTCTTCTTGAATACGAGAGACATGGTACTGCGTGCAGTTATCCATCTATATCTCTTTTTCAATGCTTGCAACAGATATGCCTGGCCATGTGCTGCACATGTCAATAACTTTGAAAAGAAACACTTCTTGACATCTGAGATAACCAGGTGTCGAGCTGGATGAACACAGCAGGCCAAGCAGCATTAGAAGAGCAGGAAAGCTGATGTTCCGGGCCTAGACCCTTCTTCAGAAATCTTCCTGACATCTGTTATTTCTGTCCTTTTTCTTTTGGTTTGGTTTTTCATCCTAATGTGCCATTCTTAAATAACATCCACTTTAACAGTGTCTAATTTGTTCATTGTTCTCAATAGCACTTCGATGAACCTTTATCAAATCTACAGATCAAAACTGTTTTAGAAATGGCACGACCGAAGCTTGGACAAAGAAGTTCTACTTTTACAATTTAATTGTCCAGGCAAAATATGCACCTCTAGTTGCCTTACACGAGAATCCTCTGATCCTTCTCAACAGCCTTAAAAATATCAACATTTAGATGTACATCCTTATGAAAGAGCCTTCTCTATAAACTTTGTCAAGGATTTTTGAAATTATTGATGCACACTATCAATCTCCAGCATCCACCAACTTCATATTTTTTGCTAAATATTCCATTCATTTTAGTGTGGTATCCAAAAATAGAAGTTGAAAACAGGAGTAAGTCAATCAGCCCTTCAACCGACCTTTCACTATTCAAGAGGATCATAACTGATCTGATTACCATGTTTCTCCAAGAACAAAAGTGGGTGGAAGCAGAGTTCCAAAGACTAATGACCCTCTGAAAATACATTATATTTATCTCCACCCCTTAGTACTGTTTCAAACTGCCTCCTTGGTTGTCACAGGTGACATGCGCCCTGTCCTCTCAGGGTCTTACAGATATCTGTCAAATTGCCTTTCACTTGAATACAAGCCTAGCCTGTCAAACTTTTCATCATGCAGCAACAGCCCATTTCACATATTAATCAAACAAACTTCCTCTGAACTGCTTCCATCATATTTGTATCCTTCTCAAGTAAGAAAACTGATACTGTACATGACCCTGTACTGTATTCCAAATGTTCTCTTGCCAATGCCCTGTATAGCGGAAGCATTTCTCCCTATTTTTGCATTCAATTTTCTGCTCAATAAGCTATAATTTTCTTTTTTTTTTGCTGAATTGGGGAGGTGATGGTTTAGTGTTACAGTGCAGAATGATAATCCACAGATCTGAATAATGTCCAGGGGACAAGGGCAAATAGAATTCAAATTTAATAAAATTCAAGCATTAAAACCCTCAAGGATGATCGTGGAAAAAACCATCCGTGACTGTTGTAAAAGTCTAACTCGTTCAGTAATGCTCGTCAGGGAAAGGAAACTGCTGTCCTTGCTTGCTCTGATCTGTGTGTGTTTAAAAACAAAACCGAAATGGCCAGTTGTATCAGCTGCTAGAATATCTCAAAATGGGAATGAAACTGGAATGACCCATGTCATCAAACTAGACACCAGAAATGACGAGGGCAAACTCAATGGTGTTAACCCTGTACGGTTCTCCTTACGAACATCTGAGGCTTATGCCAAAATTAGGAGAGTTTTCCCACAGACTAATAAAGCTACAGCCTGACACTGTCGTAGTGATCTTTGGAATTGTACCTTAGAGTCTCAGAAAACACCATGTCCCACTGCAGGATAGACCCAGCAAAGGTAGCAGCACAGTGGTATGCAGTCAGTGGAGAGTTGTCCTGGCATCCTCAACATTGACTTCAATCCCATGAAGACTCATTGAATCAGGTATAACATAGGCAAAGAAAATCCCCTGCTGATCACCACATCTCCCTCAACTGATGAATCATTACTGAAGTTGGTGTTCAGCATGGAGCAGGGAGCATGCCGAGTGAAAAGGGAATAGCATGTACTCTCAGTTGGGGACTTTCATGTCCATTAGCTCAACAGTCTACCACTGACCAAGCTAGTCAAGCCATAAAGGAAGTTACTGTTAGACTGAGTCTGCGGCAAGTGCTGAGGGTATCAGCAAGAGAGAAAACAACATCATCCTCATCGATCTATCTGCTGCAGATGTGTATGTTTGATTGTATCAGTAAGAGTGAAGACTGCACAGTCCTTATGGAGATGATAGCCTGTCCTCTCATTGAGGATACCTTTTGCGGTTTTATGTGGTACTATCTCCATGCTAAATGGGATTGACTTGGAACAGATCTAGCACCTGAAGCCTGGGTATCCATGAAGCGCTGTGGACCATCAGCAGCAGAAAAATTGTAGTGCAATATAATCTACAAGTTTGTGATCTAGCACATTTCACACTCAATCAGGCCAAAAAATTAGCCCTGCTTCAATGACAAGTACGTGAGGCCTGCTAAAACCAGCGTCAGGCATACCTAAAAATGAAGCTGTCAACAAGGTCAGAATCCAAAATGGGACTACTTGCATGTCATACAGCATGAGCAGTAACTGAAAGACAGCTTTAAGCAGTTCCGCAACCACTGGAATAGATCTAAGCTCTGCAGTTCTGTCACAACCAATCATTAGTGGTGGTAGGAAGTTACCTCACTGTGAGAGGTGGCTTCTCAAATATTCCTGCCTATAATGAAGGGGAAATCTTGTCCATCAGTGCATAAGATAAGACTGCAATATTTGCGACAATATCCATTTCGGCTTCCTCAAGGCCCCCAGCATCAGAGATACCGGTTGTCAACCAATTACATTAAACCTCAGTGATGTCAGCAAATAGCTGGAGGCAGTGGATACTGCGTAAGCTTTGACCCTGACAGCATTCTAGCCTTGAAAATTTCTGATGAAGAACTTGGCATACCCCCTAACCAAGCTGTTGCAGTACTGCTACAACACCAACATCTGCCTTACAATGTGGAAAATTACCCAGGTATGCCCTGTTTACAAAAAGCACAAATTCAACCCATCTATCTATTGTCCCATCAGACTAGCCTTGATCATCACAAAGCGATGGAAGGTGTCACTAACAATGCTGTCAAGCAGCATTTGTTCGCAATAACCAGCTCACTGACGTTCATTTTTGGGTTCCATCAGAACCACAGCACTCCTGACCTCATTACAACCTTGATGCAAACATGGACAAAAGAGCTTAATTCCAAAGGTAAGGTGCGAGTAGTTGCATGTGACATCAAGGGCACATTTGACCAACTTTGACATCAGGAAAGCCTAACAAAACTAGAGTCAGTGGGAATTGTGGTTGATGGATGTGAGTTTGCTTGCTGAGCTGGAAGGTTAGTTATCAGACGTTTCATCACCATTCTAGGTAACATCATCAGTGAGCCTCCGGTGAAGTGCTGGTGTTATGTCCCGCTTTCTATTTATCTGTTTAAGTTTCCTAGGGTTGGTGATGTCATTTCCTGCGTTGGTGATGTCATTTCCTGTTCTTTTTCTCAGAGTGTGGTCGATGGGCTCCAAATCAATGTGTTTGTTGATGGAGTTCTGGTTGGAATGCCATGCTTCTAGGAATTCTCGTGCATGTCTCTATTAGATGTTACCTAGAATGGTGACGAAATGTCTGGGAATGAACCTTCCAGCTCAGTGAGCAAACTCACATCCAGAAACTCAACCTGAGCTACAAATCTTCTCAAAACTCACTAATTCTGGTTGATGTTAAGCCATATTTAGTGATAATTCTGACCAATTTAAATATAAGAACTACATTGCCACTTTCCAAATGATTGGTGCAATTCTAGACATTTGAGCTGTATGATGGAGCCTCCATTTATTTCAGCAGTCTGTGGCAGATACTTTTAATATATAAGCGCTTTAACCCTGGAAAGAACTAATTCTACTTGATTATATTCAGTTTTAGTATCAATGGTGTCTTGCATTCTAGCAGTCTTCATTTGTGAAAATTTATTTCACAATCAATATTTAAATCCCATGCCATGTTATTGGATCTCATCCGATTCTCTTGGGCTACATATGTTTCTTGAATGCCTTCTTAAATATTAACACATCTGAAATAGACTTTGCAGTTGCTGCCATCTTTTATAAGTATTTTATCTTTAGGGTCTGCCCCTTTGTAGCAGTGTACCATACTTATATGATATTTCACTGGCTTTCTCTATCAACTTATATTTTTCCTCCTTTCCCATCCTGGTTACATTGGTTCATTGTTAAGGTGTGTCACTGCTGGGGATGGTCAACTGAGGAAAGCCACTCGAGTTGTCATTACAGTGTACACGTGAATAATGTGAGCACTGATAAATTTTACGATCTTGGGTGACATTGCAGCTGAAACTACTCTGCTAATTTCCAAACGTGTTAGAATGATTAGAAATGACATTTACCATTTTTCATCTAAATAACTGATGATGTGTGCACCTTCACTCCTGCTGAGATCAATTGACTGAGTTTAAGATGAGGCTCAAAAATGGAACCTTTCTGATCGACAAATGTTCACTACATACTGTCTAATTCTGCTGAGGTAACTGTTTTCCTTTCTACACAATTTCTGTCACCTGTTTACCTGGAATTGCCCATATTGATAACTACAACAATTAATAATGTCAACAATAGAGGGAGAAATAATGATGAGATGCTGCATCACTAGAAATGCCTCCAAACTAGAACCAGATGTTAGTAATGCAGTGAAAAAGTTGTTGAGTATTCAAAATTATTTGTGTTTCCAAACTTAGAAAACTACCTTGAGAAAGGAGGAACAGAAGCTCAAGAGACATTACCAAGAAGTAGTTGTTATTTGCATCTGGACAGATATTAATTGAATATTTTAACATCAATTCGCTTTTCTCCATTTTAAAAAAAAGATCATGGCTACCACCTTGCTACCAGAGAAAGTGGTTTTTGTCAATACCTAGCAAATGAGAGGCTGAGAGCGCTGTACCTCATTAATAAGTTCAATTTGGGAAGAGTGACCCATGGTGAAACTGAGTAAGATTTGCTGAGAGTGGTGATGGAATGGAGGCATTCCCCATATAGTGAGGTCCCACTCTCAAAAAGTTGCTATGGCTAGCAGCTGAGCAGAGGCAAAATGCTTCACACAAGTTGTGTTTGAGAGGCAGCCAGTTTGCTGTTACTCCCGCTTGTGCCTTGAGTAAGGGCCATACATAAGCTCTTCCCTGTGGATCAAGAAAGGTTTTTGGTGGAAAATTATTCCACAGAGAAAAAGAGAACATTATGGAATTCATAACTCAGTGAAATACGTGGCTTTCACCACTCTGGCAACCACCGCATGGCTGTTTGGGAACAAGAAGCACAGCAGAAGTTGTTGGTCTGTGCTGGTTCTGATTTAGAATTGATAAAGAGGATGGTCCTGAAGATTGTAGTAAAGCCGAAAGATTGTCTCAAAGCCTGACGTGCTCTATTCGTCTTGAGATAAAAGTTTTGGGTTTTGCTGAATTATTATGCAACAGCACCTCAATTAATTCCAAAGCAACTATTGACAAAGCTGCATTGCATTTTCCTCTTCTCCATTATGAATGTTATTCACGAACTGGACAGGTTTATAGACTACACTGATTTTTGTCTTGTAAGCTAAACCAAAAGTTAAACATTTACATTTAGATTGCTACCTGTTTAAATAAATATCTATTTTATTATAATTTGATCATGACATTTGTCTATGCTTTTTACAAATCACTTTCTCCGCAGATATGGAAGTCCTGGAAATGTGACAAAAGAGTATAATGAGTTTTCAGAATTCTTTTTTAAAACATATGCTGTGGGCATTCAGCAGGTAAGAGCACAATGATTGTCTTGAAATGACCTTTTTGTGATGTTTAATGTCAGCTATGTAAAGTTGGTTCTAGGTCCACATCTGATTATTTAATTGTTATCTGCTATATGTCTAACTTCCAAAATTGTGCCTCAAAAGTGACAAATCACCTTGTGAAAAGCAATGGTTGTTGTGTCACTGCACCAGCAATCTCATGCCAATAAAGCTATAAATTATCAGTTCAATTGTTTTAATGGTATTATTGGTGCTACTTGTGTAATCATTGTTAGCTGGAACATAGAGAGAACTCCTTATTTTGAAGATAGCGCAGCGGGACTTTGTTTATTTCCACTGGAACAAAACACGTGAGGCCTCCCTTTAATGTTACAAGAAGGAACACAGTTCTAACAGTGCAATCCTCCTTCCGTAGTGCATTAATATGTCAGTTTATATTGTGTTCATCTCTTAATATGAAGTCACACCTCATGACTCACTCATGAACCAAAGTAATTCAAGTATTACACTGAGCGCTGGCTTTATTTACAAGGCCATACGGGAATTTGTATGTTTTCTGTTTCAGACATTCTGTCTACCTTCAGTCATTCCATTTAGCTAGCTATCTATCAGCTAACAGGAAAGATAAGAGAAGTTTAAATTTCAAACCTGGTAAATTAACTGTATAATGAAGACTTCATTTGGTGCACAAAATGTTAAGTGATATGCAGGTGAAATTATTTTCATTAGAAAGGTAAAAGAATGACTGGAAATAAAGGCATGTTATAGTTCTATTATATATCAGGAAAAACTTGTAGACTTAAGAGAAAATGTTTGGAATAAATAACTAATCGTGTAATCAATGTGCTTAATTTATAATTGGAAGTCTTAGGTGTAAAATATTTGAAGAAATGTTCTTGAATGCAGTAAAAACTTAGCTACTTTCGAATGCAATCAGTTATCCACAGTCCTTTTCTTTTGATTTTGAATTGTATTTGTGCGAAGTGCATAGGCCTATTTAATTTGCAGTGCATCCATTTTCTATGAGCCAGAGCTGCAGCGTGTAGAGTGAGAGCCAGGAGGGATGAAAATGCCTGTAGTCTATGATTGTTGTTTGAATGTTCATCTCTTAGTTGTGCATTTCCTTTTGTTTTCCTTATCCTACTTTTGTGCTGTCTGAAGCTGTTAACTGTAGATCTTTTTCACTGGGAAGCCAAGTTGAACACTGATTTTTTTTTCCATATTTCAGCTTTGTAATTGAGTGTTGGAAGTGTCATCCACACGGAATTCGTTGGATCTCCCTTATTTCATCTCTTACAGCTGAAAATGTTTTCACGGGCTTTACTTATATATGTTATTGTGTTGGGCAGCTCCTCCAAGGTTTGGCGCAATCCTGTCCTCAATAAGTCAGGTTTGGTGACTTTGAGCAAGGCGCTGACCTAAATGTCTGCTTATTTTTCTTTTTAGATGTTTGTAGCTATAGGAAATATGTGTATCCAAGGTAGATGCCATAAATGCATTTAAAGGAAAGCTAGTTAAGGATATGAGGGAGAAAGGAATGTACAGATATAGTGATGGGTAGAGGAGACTCACTGAGCATAAAGATTGCCAGAGGGCTTATGAGATAAATGACTTGCTTGCTCAAAATTTGAGGTAATGGGTAATAACTGTTATCAGTTGAATCCAATTGGTATGGAATTAGTTTTGCTTCCAGTGAAGAAAAAAATGTTATGTAATTTTTTGTCACCGGTAGGAGTAGCTTCTTTTTTAAACAAAAACAAAATCACAGATTTCAAATGTGAAAACAAGTATATACAGTAAACCTAAAATTCAGGAATTGCCCAAGCCTGAGTTTCTGGTGAAAGTGAAAATAAGACATCTATTTGGCTTGCCCTATGTCTAGTTGGGAGGTGTACTTCATCGGTGATGTTCTCTTGTCCTAGGTGCTACTCAAGCTGGTAGATCAGTACCGACAGAAGCAGTATGTTGCACCTCGTGTACTGCAGCAAGTCCTTAATTACCTGAATCAAGGTGTCAACCACTCTCTCACATGGAAACAAATGAAGCCACACATTCAGGTGAGCAACATTTTGAGCCTTGTGTCTGTGTTCGCTATTAATTTTGTTACATCTGAATGTTCTTACTTGCTGGTAAAGGATGAGACAACCATTACTGAAAATCTGGTCTCTTTGCCTTTGGGATATTTCTGTCAAATTTAGATTTTTCTTTTTTCCCATTGGCCTCGGTGCACTTGGGCTTGTTACAGTTTCACCTCTTCCACTTCAACAACTTGAATTTATATAACACTTCTTTTTAGTGCAGTAGTGGAATGTTATCTGATAAAATTTGACATTGAACAATGCAAAATACTAGGGCAGGCAGCCAAATACTTGGTCAAGCTTAATGTTTTAAAGGAGTGGAGAAAGATGGAAAGATTTTATGGAAGGGATTCTAGAATGTAGGGCCAAGTCAGCTAAAGATTTGATGAATCCCTATTTAACATCAGCTGATACAAATCAGATTGGAAATTGAGCTTGTTATCTTCTGGTTAGGTAGCCTCGCTTTTCATGTATTTGAACTTCTCTTTGAACCACAGATAAGCCATGAAAATTGTTTGGCTTTTACGTAACCCAAATGGTTAAAGAAACCTTTACATGGCATGAAATTAATGAGGGGAAATCATGTGGATATAATGCTTAAACTGAATTCACCAAACCCGCTGGTTGTTCTAGTCAGTTTTAGACACTTTTAATCGACCACTTGAAACAAGTAACGTATCTTTGGAGCAGGTGTGACTTGAATCCAGAGCTTCTGGCCCAGAGATAGAGATGCTGCCTCTCGCAAGTTATTCCTGATATGTTGACCAAACAAACTTCACTGTTGATCAGTACTTAATGCTCCTGATATTAAACTACTGTTATACTCAGCTGCTTATTCTCTCTCTACAGCACCTGGCGCCTTGCAGACCATAAGATACAACATATGGGAGCAGAATTAGGCCATTTAGTCAAATAAGTCTGCTCTACCATTCAACCTTGACTGATGTGTTTCCCAACTCAATTTTCCTGCCTTGATCCCAAAACGAATCAAGAATCTCTGCCTTAAAGACCCTCAATGAGTTGGCCTCCCCAGCCTTCTGAAGCAGTCAGTTCAACAGATTCATCATACTTTGGCTGAAGAAATTCCTCCTCATCTCCGCTCTGGTTGGCCCTTCACTCTGAGGCTGTACCCTGAAGTCCTAGTCTCTTCTCCATGACCACATTTATCCAGGCTTGTCAGTGTTCTGTAAGCTTAAATGAGATCCCCTTCATCCTTCGAAACTCTATCTAGAACAGACGCAGTTCCTCATATGACAAGCCTTTCGTTCCTTGGATTGTTCTTGTGAGGCTGCTCTGGACTCCCTCCAAGGCCAGCACATCTGTCCTTTGATACAGAGCCCAAAACTGCTCGCAATATTTCAAATGTGGTCAGAGCAGAGCCTGATACACCCTAAACAGTACATTTTATTGTTCTATGCATTCTCGGGCTGAGGTCATCGCTGGCTATGCCAGCATTTATTGCCCATTCCTAATTGCCCAAAGGGCAGTTAAGTTCCCATTGCTGTGGGACTGGAACCACATGTAGACCGAGTGAGGATGGCAGTTTCCACTTCCAAACATTTGTGAACTAGATGGGTTTTTCCGACTATCAACAATGGATTCATGGTCAGACTCGTAATTCCTGATTCTCGTTGAATTCAAGTTCTACCATTTGCCATGGCAGGATTCAAACCCGGCTTCCCAGAACATTACTTGGGTCTCTGGATTAAATGTCCAGTGATAATTTCACTGGGCCATCTTCTCCCCATCTTTGTTATTGTTGTCTAGTCCTCTTGAAATGAATTTTAACATTACATTTGACTTCCGAACTGCCACCTGAGCCTGCATGCTATCCTTAAGTGAATCCTGAACTAGACTCTGAAGTCCCTCTGTGCTTCAGGTTTCTGAAGCGTTTTCCTATTTAGAAAATGGTCAATGCCTCTAGTTTTCACACCAGGGTGCATAACCTCACACTTGCTCACATTGTATTCCATCTATCACCTCTTTGCCCACTCTGCTAGCCTGTCCAAGTCCTTCTACAGCCTCCCTGCTTCCTCAAAAGTATTGTCCCTCTAACTACTTTTTGGCATCTGCAAATTTAGCAACAATGCCATCACTTCCTTTGTGTAGATTGTTAATATACACGTGAATAGTTATGGCCCCAACACTGATCCCTCCGAAATTCTGCTAGTCACCAGCTGCCATCCTGAAAAAACTCTCTGCCTTCTGCCAGTCAGCCAATCCTCTATCCATGCCAGTTCCTCTTGCTAACACTACGGGCTCATCTTCTTTAGCAAATGTCTGTGCAGCAACTTGTGGAAATTCAAATAGATCACATCCACTGGCTCTCCTTTGTCAAACTTGTTCATTACCTCTCAAAGAATTCTAACAGATTTATGAGGCATGACTTATCCTTCGTGAAGCCGTGCTAATTCAGCCCTATTTTTAAAGAAATTCTTTCACAGGATGTGGGCATTGCTGGCTAGGCCAACATTCATTGCCCATTCCTAATTGTTCAGAGGGAATTTAAGAGTCAACCACACTGCAGTGGGTCTGGAGTCACATGTAGGCCAATATCAGGTGAGGATAGCAGATTTCTGTCCTTGAAGGACGTAAGTGAGTCATTTAGAGTTTTTTTTTGGACAATCAACAGCGGTTTAATAGTAAATTCTTAATTCCAAGTATTTTTTGTTGAATTCGAATTCTGGAATTCGAACGTGGATCCTCAAAATATTAGCTAGGTTTCCGGATTAATAGTCTGATGATAACATCACTAGGCCTTTACCATGCACTTTCAGTACTCCTCAGTCTCATCCTTAATAATCGACTCCAAAATCTTACCAGTGTCTGAGGTTAGGCTAACCAGCTATAATTTCCCATCTTCTGCCTTCTGCCCTTCTTAAACAGGGATGCTGTCAGTCATCCTGAATTATTCCTGGTAGATGCTTGCAAGAGTGGTGTTTACATGAGCTCAAAAGCAATTCTGTTGTTTCCTAGGCTCAGACAGGAATATTGGACTTAAATGAACAACATAAACATATTATGAACAATAATAACTTATTACTTTTCATTAAAGTTATAACCTTGGTGTCTAGGATCTATTATTTGTAAAATCTGGTTAGCAATAATTGAGCAATTTTGCCCGTGTTATTTCACTGTGTTGTGAGTTTGGTGATTGTGAGGCTGATTTAATTTGGCTTTCTATCCCTGTGTCATAACAGCTAAGATTGTTTTGTGACCAGATAATGGACTCCACTGTGCTGCTGCTTTGAATGCACAGGAATGATGAACGTGGGCTGGCTTGGTGTTCACACAATTGGTTTTTGAATGAAAGGGAAGGAAGCTTTAATACTTAGGTAAAGTGGAAACTAGCAATATATTTGACAAAAGGAGCCAAGCTTGAGTGGACCCAGAGGATTAGAGGTTAGAAAAAGTGAGTGAAATGCTTAGGTGAAGGATTGATGAGAAGACTAATGAACTCCCCTGGTTATGCAGTTGCATCATAGGAGTGTCATGGTTGGACCTTGGTATTTCTTCATAAACACATTTTAATTGTTCCATTCTCATTGGATTATTATACCGAAGTGACGAAGTTTGTTGCATTACAGTTCCTTTTACAGCATGAGAATGATCACTTATGATGCTAGCAAAATAGGACAGAAATGATGTACTGCTCTGTTCTTGTGTGTTTTCTTCATCAGCATATTCCCTATTTTATTACTATTTGCAGACCATATTCTGTTGGATAATTTTGGATTAAGGAATTTGGATAAATGAATACAAGTGTCTGAAGCTGTTACTTTTTTTCTCACATTCTTGCTCCCCATGTACCACTATCGTTTGCACTCCTTCCGTCCCCCCAACCCCTGATATCCTACTCTGAACAAATCCTTAACGATACAGAGCATTTCTGAAGAAGTAGCCTTCCCGTTGATGTGTTACAAAGATGAAGATGAGGAGCTATGGCAGGAGGATCCATACGAGTATATTCGAATGAAATTTGGTAAGGTCTGCACAAATATCCTTGGATTTGATTGTGCTATCGATTTTTCAAGTGTATGTCTAAAAGCAGAGAGAACCCGATAATGATTTCTATTTCCTCTATGTTGTGTCAGCCAAAAAGTAATTTTATTTAATTGTGAAATCAAGATAATTAAAACCAGCTGTGGTTGCTGCATGTATCACTTTAGGCAGTGCAATGGTCGTTGTTCATTAGTGTATGTGAAAAATGCACTTACATTTATTTGTAGATTGTTGAAATATTTTTCAGATGTATTCGAAGACCATGTGTCTCCAACCATTGCAGCCCAGAACTTCCTTTACACCGCTGCAAAGAAAAGAAAGGAGGTGAGATACCACTTCTGTATCAAATGGCATTCAGTTCGGCAGCTGTTAAACTATAATGTACTTGAACTGCAGCTTGAAGTTTTTAGCACTCTTCTGCTGCTGAAAACAACATTGGCTTTGAGGTCTGGAAAGTTGGACACGACTTTTGGCTATTTTATGTGACTTAGTACTATTGCTGCAGTGGCTGGGTCTCCAGGTTGGGTGTTATATCAGGACTATAAACCACACCGTTAATCAAGTCCTTTACAACATTAATTACCACCTTGAGAGACATGAGATCCAGATAATTGATAATAATGTCAAAAACACCACTTTCCCATTAGGTATTAATTTGAAAGTGGAGCCTCACAGCAAGAAGATGCTTTATACAGTTTTGGCATTGTTAACAGCTGAGCGCTATAAATTTGAGGAGAATCACAACGAGTGAGGCTTTCTCCAAATTAATAATAGCGAGCACGGTTGAGATACAATCAGAATGATGCAACTACAGCAATATCTGACTCGCCTTTCTTTTTAAAACAAGAATTGAGCCTTGACCTCGCAATATTGGTGGAAATAGTTGGAGGTGAAGAGAGAGTTAGTACAACAAAATCTGTTTGTTCAGCAAACTCAACAATTTAAGCGATGCACCACTAAAAACAGCTGATTTTGTTAGCAGAGAGATTCTTTAAGCAGACCCTTCAAGAACTACAAACACTACTCATGACCAGAACGCCAGCAAAGATTCCTGAAATAGGTGTGATGAATTCTCCAGTAAAATACAGTGAGTGGAGGAATGTTGCACAAAAATGTGTATTCAAAATCAGTCCCAGGGCTGATGAAGAAATCATCCCATAATCTTCATTCCCTCTGGGACTTGTGGCACAATATACAAGATTTTAAGAACTTTTTTATAATAATTTATCAATGCATCAAAACCTCGGTGACAAGTTGTTTCAACAACTTGTTGTGCCTTAGAATTTTATTTGTATTCCTATGGCCTGGGGTTTGTTGCACGTGGAATGGAGGTCAAGTGCTTCACGTGTAAAAGAGAGCCAGTTCTGGAGCAGACTTTCCTGTCACCATGTGTTGGGCACAGAGAGGCATGGTAAAAGATTGAGGACAGGCCACCTATGAGTTTGCTGGGCCAAATTTGCTGGCTCTGGATTGTTGGAGGAAATCCTTCTCTGCGGAGAAGATGGATTGTACCTCCCAAAGCAAGTATCAAGTTTTTGCATGCTGCTGACTAGGAAATGTTGTGTAATGCTTACAGCTCAACTGCACCAGACTGGGGTATCATAGCTATTGCAGAAACAGGGCTGAGGCAGAGACAGGATTGGCAGCTGAATGTTCCACAGTATAGATGCTGTAGGAAACGTAGAAGGGGGGGAAGAGAGGAGGGGAGTTGTGTTTTTCATTAGGGAAAACATCACAACAGTACTTAGGATATTCCTGGGGATCATTCAATGAAGCCTTATGGGTGGAGCTGAGAAATAAGGTGGTGATCATTTTGACGGGATTGCATTTTAGGCCCCTCAATAGTCAGCAGAAAATTGAAGACCAAATATGTCGGGACATCGCAGATATTAGTAAGAATAATAGGGTCCAAATAGGGGGTTTTAACTTTCCAAGCATAGACTGGGACTGCCATGGTGTTAAGGGCTTGGATGGAAAGGAATCTGTTAAGTGTGTTCATGAAAACTTTCTCAATCAAGTTGATTGAGAAAGACGGCCCTACTAGGGAAGGGGTATAACTCAATCTTGTCTTGGGAAGTAAGGCAGGGCAAGTGGCTGTGCGCTTCGGGACTAGTGACCATAATTCTAATAATTTTAAAATAGTTATGGAAAAGAATGGATTTGATCCACAAGTTAAAGGTCTAAATTGGGGCAAGGTCAATTTTGATGGCATGAGTGACGAAATTTTAAAAGTTGGTTGGAGGAGCCCGTTGGCAGGCAAGGGGATGTCTGTCAATTGGAAGGCTTTCAAAAGCGAGATACTAAGAATTCAAGGACAGCATGTTCCTTCGAGTATGAAGGGCAAAGCTGCCAGGAGTAGGGAACGCTGGATGACTAGCCATATTGAGGCTCTGGTCAGAAAAAGGAGGAAGCATATACCAAGCTTTGACGGCTGGGACCAGGTGAATCCATTGAGCAGTGTGGCCAGTGTAGGAGTACACTTAAAACGGAATTCAGGAGGTCAAAAAGGGGACATGAGATACCTTTGGCAGATAAGGTTACGAATAATCTCAATAGATTCTACAAGTATATTAAGGGCAAAAGAGCAAACTAGGGAGAGAATAGGGCCCCTTAATGATCAACAAGGCTGTCTATGAGTGGACCGAAGGAGATCGTTGAATCAGTATTTGCTGTGGAGAAAGACATGGAAGCTAGGGAACTCGGGGAATTAAATAATGATGATTTGAAAAGAGTCCACATTACAGAAGTGAAGGTTCTGGGGGTCTTAAAAGGCATAAAAGAAGATAAATCCCAGAACCTGATCTCAGGACATTGTGGGAAACTAGGGAAGAAATTGCAGGTCCCTAACAGAGATATTCGTATTGTCGATAGCCACAGGTGAGGTGCTGGAAGACTGGAGGTAGGAAACTGTTGTGCCATTATTTTAGAAAGGTTGCAAGGAAAAACCAGGGAACTACATACTGGTGACCCCTACATCAGTGGTAAGTTGTTGGAGGGATTCTGAGAGGCAGGATCTATGTGCAGTTGGAAAGGCAAAGACTGATTAGGGATACTCAGCACGGCTTTGTGTGACAAACTTGAATGAGTTATTTGAAGAGGTGATCAAGAAGATAAATGAAGGCAGAGCAGTAGATGTTGTCTACATGGACATTAGCAAGGCCTTCGACAAGGTTCTGCGTGGTCTACTAGTTAGTAAAATTGGAGCACGTGGGATGCAGGGAGAGCTAACCTGTTGGAAACAAAATTGGCTTGACAGTCGGAGACAGAGGATGATGATAGAGTTGGAGGTTTGTGACCAGTGTTGTGCCACAAGGATTGATGCTGGGTCCACTGTTTTCCATCATTTATATAAATTATTTGAATGAGAATATAGGAGGCATGGCTAGTAAGTTTGCTGATGACACTAAAATTGATGGTATAGTGGATAGTGAAGAAGATGTTGTATTTGATGAGACAAACCAGGCAGGGTGGTCTAAGCCCGAAACGTCAGCTTTTGTGTTCCTGTGATGCTGCTTGGCCTACTGTGTTCATCCAGCTTCACACTTTGTTATCTAGGATTCAGACGGTTAATGGGTTCTGGGGAGTGTAATTGAACAGAGGGATTTAGGAGTTCAGGGACATAGTTCCTTGAAAGTGGCATCACTGGTATACAGTGGTGAAGAAGACATTCAGCATGCTTGCCTTCATCGGTCATAGTGTTGAGTATAGGAGCTTACTCGTCATGTTATGGCTGTACAAGACATTAAGGCCACGTTTGGAGTACTGCAAACAGTTCTGGTCATCCTGCTATCAAAAGGATGTTATTAAACTGGAAAGGGTGCAAAAAAGATTTACAAGGATGTCACCAAGACTGAAAGATTTGAGTTATTAGGCTGGGACTTCGCTGGAGCATAGGAAACTGAAGAGTGACCTTATGGAGGTTTATAAAATCATGAGGAGCATAGATCAGGTGAATAGCCAAGGTTTTTTCCCTAGAGTAGGCGAGGCAAAAAGTAGGGGGAATATGTTTAAGGTGAGAGGGGAAAGATTTAAAAAGGGACCTGTGGTGCAAGTTTTTCACACAGAGGGTGGCGTGTGTATGAAACAAGCTGCCAGAGGAAGTGGTGGAAGTGAGTACAATTACAACATTTCAAAGGCATTTGGGCAGGTGCATGGATTCAAAAAGTTTCAAGGGATATGGGCCAAATGCAGGTGAATAGAACTAGTTCAGTTTAGGAAACCTAGCTAGGTTGGGCCAAAGGGTCTGTTTTCATGCTGTATGACAGACCAGACCCTGAAGCCTGGTACAAGTCTCAAGTTCAATGCCCGGTTATTTCCCCATCTTGACCAATGTAGATCCCTCTATAAATTAGTTGAAAAAAGCAAGCGTTAACTTGAAATATTTAATCATCTGTATTGCAAACTTTCTTTTTAAAATCATTCATCCTCGTTCCATTGTTTTGTCACTTTGAACTGACTTGACTTTTGTAGGTTTTGCCAAAGATGATGAGCTTTTGTTACCAGATCTTGACAGACCCAAGTGGTGATCCTCGAAAGAAAGATGGAGCACTGCATGTAATCGGTTCTCTGGCAGACATTCTGCTGAAAGTAGGTTGATGAACAAAGATATTTATGTCAATCTCACCTTGATAGTTTCGTCAGTATAAAGCTGTGCTGAAGGAACCAGAGGCTTGTACATTTGAAGTCTAGTCCGTGCTGTGTTAGGTGATTTTTGCTAGGAAGTAGTTGGGCTCTGTAATTGGGGAGAAATCCAGCACTTTGCAAGGATCTGAAGAGGGATCTGGGAATTGGACTAATGGATAACTCTTTCAGAGTTGACAGAGGCACAATAGGCTGAATATCCATCATTTGATTTGCACGATTTTAATGACGTCTGCAGAGGACATGCTTAATTTTGAACACATGGGACTGGCCTTTGCCTCTCCTGTCTCTGAGAATAGCATGATGGCATTCATTGTCTAGGCTCATGCAAGTGGATTCATCATTCTGCTGAGGGCTCCCTCCTAACAGTAAGCATTTTCAGACAAAAAGGATGGAAGGAAAACATAGATAATCTGTTTTCAAAACTTGCTCCTACTTTCTCTGAAGTAGAATCCGAACGTGAAGTATCAAGAAATGCCACAAACATCCAGCACATAGCTCAACCACAATAAGTGTACTTAATATTCTGTGAGTTTATAAATCCTCATGGCCCAAAATATAAACTGTGTACACTTTCATTGGTGTAGTTTTATATTTCTGAAAGAGCATACCTGTTTTGGACAAGTGCATGTATTGGTAATATCCTGTCACTAAAGGTCACCAGTGGACCTTGACAAAACAATAAAGACATCTTAAATTTGGTAAAGATACTATTTCCCTTAGTAAAAATTCTACTTTGACCTGACCTGCACTTTTTACATTTCAAACATAACATTTGAACATGATTAACATCAAGCAGCAAAGACTAAGAACAACACTGGTCAATATAAAAAAAAGATGTTACACTCTGCCCTGCAGTTCTTGTTTCAGCCTCAAATTTGGTCGAGCACTTCATTCTGCACACGTCTCCCATAAAAGACTCTCTGTTTCCACCACACTAATGTAGATTGGAGTTAACTTTGCCATGTGGGATTGTATCAGGTAGAACCTTTTCAAGCCAACAAAAATTTCCAGGCCCTCAACTGAGTTGGTTTTGACCCCACATTACAGATGTTTGAGGTCAAAGAGCCTCAATGAAATTGAAGTCATTCACAATCTGGGAAAGTTCTCCACAGACTGGAATCAGATTTAGCATGAAGAAAAATGGTTGTGGGAAACTAATCACACCAGCTGCAGGACATCCACAAAGCCTCAGTTGTTGAAACAGTCCACTCGTGTGTCCAGTAAGACTTGAACAACATTCAGGCTTGGAAATAAAGTTATAAGTAACCCTTGAATTACCTAAGCATTAGGTTTTGGTCAACTCAAGAGAAAGTCTAACCTCCTTTTGTTGCTTTGCAATCGAATTCCTGTCACCAAATTCCCTCAACATCAACATCCTGGGATTTGCCATTGTCAAGAATTTAGTTAAATAGCCATATAAATGTTATGACGACAAAAGTAGGTCAGAAGCTGGAAATTCTGCAGTGAACCATTTGCCTCATGACCTTTCAAAGCTTTTCCATCATCTTCAAAGCACAAATCAGTATGATGGAATACTGTCCACTTGGCTGGGTAGGTGCAGCTCCAGCAACACTTCAGAAGCTCAGTGCATCCAGGGTAGTACACTCACTTGATCAGTACCTCTTTCACCTAAACACAGACACATCATGGCTGATGTATGTGCCATCTGCAAGATACACCTTAACAATTCACCAAGTCTTTTTCAGTAGCACCTCCTAAACCCATGACCTCTACCAGTGGGTGACATGGTGGCTCAAGTGGGTGGCACAGTGGCTGGGTGGTTAGCACTGCTGCCTCATGGCGCTAAGGACCCAGGGATTCGATTCCACCCTTGGGTGACTGTCTGTGTTGAGTTTGCACATTCTCCCCGTGTTTCCGTGAGTTTCCTCCGGGTGCTCTGGTATCCTCCCATGGTCGAAAAATGTACCGGTTGGGGTGGATTGGCCGTGCTAAATTGCCCTTAATGTTCAGGGATGTGTAGATTAGGAGGGTTTTAGGGGGATGGGTCTGGGTGGGATGCACTGTGGGTTGGTATGAACTTGTTGGGCCAAAGCGCCTGTAAGGATTCTGTGATGGCTGTATGAACACTTACAAGGACAAAGAAAGCAGGTACATGGGATTGCCACCAATGGGATGGTCTCCTCCAAATTGCACAGTGTCCTGATCTCGAACTGTACTTTGATTGTTTCAATACCACCGGGTCAAAATCCTTTAACTCCCTACCTAGTAGCCCTCTGTATTTTACCAAATATACTAAAGTGATTGAAGAATGCAGGGCAATCAGGGATGGTCACTAGATGCTTGCCTTATTGGTGACACCCATGTCCCATGAATAAAGAAAAAAACACTATCTAGCTCACCATTCCAAGCACGTCTAGCTTATTTAATATTATTTTGACAGTTACCTCCCCATATTGTGCATTTTATTTTCTTCTTGCTTCGTTGACTGAACTAATGCTTAATTTCTGTTTATACCAACAGAAAAACATGTACAAGGGCCAAATGGAATTGATGCTTCAGAATTATGTATTTACACTCTTTAACTCAAATCTAGGCTATCTCCGAGCTCGGGTAAGGTCACTCACTGTGTGATTGATTTTGTGATGAGTAGTTCCAACTAATGAGCGTTGTTGTCCTGTTGTCTCCACTTTGAGGGGCAATAAATATTTCATATGGCTTATGAATTCTGTAAAAAAATGTAACAATGTTGGTCAGCATCTGTAGAATTAACATTTTAGAATGTTGACAGAAAGAGTGTTTGCAAGAAACAAGTACTTGAGCCACATGACCAGCAAACTGCTTAAGGAAAGAACCAGTAATTCATGGATGATATTAAATATTTGACCTCACCTTTTTTCTCCCCAGTTTAATGGCTTGAATTTATGTTGCAGCTTTAAGGAGCAGAGCGTCTCACAGTGCTACATAAGAGTTTGTCAGGCAAGAGTTTGACACCGAGGCACTTGAGATATCAAGAAAGCGGGCCTAAAGCTAGTAGGTTTTCAATTGTGTCTTAAGGAAGGAGAGGGAGGCAGAGATTTTTAATGAGAAAATTCCAGAGTTTTTGGGCCCAGCTACCTTGGATAAGGAACTTGGCCATCAATAGTTGGAAGAAGAAAACTGGGGAAAACTGGAGGCAAAAGTTGATGATCCAGTGATGTCATGGAGGGTTGTACTGGTCAAGATATGGTAGCTGCAGTATCACTTTTGTAGTTTTGCAGAAGGGTTTCACTCGATACAGTGATCTGTTTTACTTCTTCACAGCTGCTATTGATTTCTTGAGTAGTGGGTGCTCTGTGTCCATTCCAGATTTCCAGCTATTAAGAGTCAGATTTCCAATTGATACTTAATCATTGTATTAACTTGAGGTTTGGAAGTTAGAGCTATTGGCTTTGAGTTGTTAGCCTGTGTGGTTAGTTAAGCTGCTGGAATGTTAACAGTTTAATTTATAGCTAGTTGAAAGTGGTTTGTGTACTTAGATTTAACTCAACCAGTGCACTCTTGTGATCCAGTCGTAGCATTCCTACCTGTGGACCAGGAGACCCGGGTTCGAGTCCCACCTGCTCCAGAGATGTGTAACAACATCTCTGAATAGGTTGATTAGAAAAATAGGTTGACTCAACCAGTGCCCTCTTATGGTGTGACAGTAGTGTTCCTCCCTCAGACATTTGAGGCCTGGGTTCAAGTCTCACCTGCTCCAAACATGTATAATGACATCTCTGAGCCAGTTGATAAGAGAAATAGGCTAATAGAAGAAATTGACTCAACCAGTGGAGGTTATTGTGGTGTAGTTGTAGTGCCTGTAGCCCTCAGTCAGAAGGCCAAGATTCAAATCGTAGCAGCTCCAGAGGTGTGTCATAATATCCCTAACAAGTTGATTTAAAAAGTTCCTTAACTCAGCCAGTAAGTTTGAAGCCTTCTTCCATCATACTGACCCTAGTTCTGAGCCAGGAGGACTTGTTTCCTGTTGTACACATTGCAAAGTAGAAAATTGGACGGTTCCTGTCTGAGTCCATTTTAATATACTAATGGACGAATATTGTCCACATCCTATCTAATCAAACTCACACATGTGTGTGAAATGTTGTATTTCAGTCTAATCTTCAAACTTCTTTGCACCTAAAATTAAGAGTACACCTGACATGGCAAGTCAGTTGATGGAAATTCTTTGTGACTGAATATTAGAATACAGAACAGATCTTTTAACCTTGGATGTCTGAATGCATGAATTGCAAATAGTTAGTATGGAGGTACAGCACGTGATTAGAAAAACACATTTTGTTTTATTCACTCATGAGATGAGGCATCGCTCGCTAAGCCAGCATTTAATTTCCACTCTAATTGCAATTAAAGAGTCAACCACGTTAGACCATAATCATTTATTGCGAGGGAAATTGAAGGCAAAATTGGGGATGTTGTGCTTCAGTTATACAGGGCATTGGTGAGACCACATCCGGTGAATTCTTACAGGATTGTCTTTATTTGAGCATGTTGGAAACAATTCAGAGTATGTTTACTACAACAGTCCCTGAAACAGACAGGTTCTCTTATGAGGAAATAATGGACCGGCTATGCTTCTTTCATCAATGGCATAGTGGCCAAGTCAATGGCCTCACGACATTATCGCTAAACTGCTAATCCAGAAACTCAGCTAATGTTCTGGGGGTCTGGGTTCAAATCCTGCCATGGCAAATAGTTGGAATTTAAATTCAATTTTTAAAAAAGTCTGGAATTAAGAATCTGATGATGACCAGGAAACCACTGTTGACCCATCCGGCTCATGAATATCCTTTAGGGAAGGAAACTGCCATCCTTACTTGGTTTTGCTGACATGACTGCAGACCCATAGCAATATGGTTGAATCTTAACTGCTGTTTGGGCAATTAGGAATGGGCAATAAATGCTGGCCTAGCTGACACGGACATCCTATGAGTGAACAAAAAAAATTGTTTAGAAGAGTAGGACGCTCCTTGACTCATCTTGACGGGGTAGATATGGGAAGGATGTTTTCTGTTGTGGGGAATCTAGAACTAAAGGTCATCTTTTCGAAGTAAGGCATTGCCCTTTTAAGACTGAAGTAAAGAGAAATGCTTTTCTTACTGTGGGTCATAAATCTTTGGAACTCTCTTCCTCAAAAGATAGTAGAACAAGATCTTGGATTATTTTTAAGGCAGAGGTTATTTCTTTTTCAGCAAGGGAATGAAAGGCTTTTGGAAGCTGGGGGAAATGTAGAGTAATCCAGTCAGCCGAGATCATATTGAATAGCAGTGTAGGCGAAAGGCACCAAGTGGCCGACTCCCGCTTCTAACTCTTTTACATTCGAAAATGATGTTCAGTCCTGTTAAGAAAACATAACTGCAGGTTACTTACTCTTAACAAGGTTGTAATCAAACTGTGTAGTACTGAACAGAAATCTTCACAAATCATTGTATCATAATTAAGAGAACGTCTATTCTTCCTCATGGGATGAGTAAATTCATGTGACCAGTTGTGTGCCGGGAATGATAGTATAGCAATGATCTATAGAGGTTTATAAAATCATGAGGTGGATGGATAAGGTGAATAGCAAAGGTCTTTTCCATAGCATAGCGGAGTTCAAAACTAGAGGGCATGTTTTCAAGGTGAGGGGAAAGATGTAAAAGGGACTTGAGCAGCAACCAGGAGGTGGTTCGTATGTGGAATAACGTACCAGATGAAGTGATAGATGGGGGTGCATTTACAACATTTAAAAGATATTTGGACAGTTAGATGGATAGGAAAGAGGGATATGTGCCAAACATGGGCAAATGGGACTAGTTTAGTTTGAGAAACTTGGTCGGCATAACGAGTTGGACCGAAGTTGATTCCGTGCAGTATGACTTTGATTCTCTAACTAGACTGGAAATCCTGTGGTATGGTTAATGCGCTGGAGATGCACGTTCATGTCCCATCATGTTAGCATGGGAAATGTAAATTATGTTACTTCATACATCTGGAATAAAAGATGCGCTCAGTGTTATTGAGCATGAATTTATTGGATTGTGTTCAAGACACATCATATAGTTCTTGGCAGGTAGAATGTCACCTAATCTTCATTTGTACATGCCCTTTAACTGCAGCTCATCTGAAACTAGACTTTTCCTCACAGCAGTTGATTTTTTTTTTAAACAATCCTTTTCTGAAGTCTTGTTCACAATTAAACTGCAGAAATGCAAAAAGATTCAATCATTGCACAGTGCTTTAATATTTCGCAGGAATTAATTTTTGTATTCCAATCTTAGACCTATCTGATAACTTTAAAACTAAATTTAAAATGAGCTATTTTAAATTAATCTTCTTACATCTCTATATCCATGGATGTATTTGTTTCTTTTCGTATGGAATTTACATTGTTGGAATAACCCACATAGTTTTTTTTGTCTTTTGTTGTTAAAGACACGGTAGTAAAAATTGCTAGTTTGCATCAAACAGTTCTATCTGTCATACTTCAGGGCTGTCTTTGTCGAAGGGAACGCTCCAATAATAAATGTTGCCATTTTGAAAACTGGCAATACCAGGCAAGATCGTCTGCCTCCTGTTTGATAGGAACCATGCGCATCTTCTATGCTTACACACCAACACCAGACAAAATCCTTCCATATAATTGCAAATTGTTGATATGATCTCCATCTTGGATTTCAACATTTTGACATTTGGTCTGAATTAGCATGATCTGAAATATCAGTTTGAATACTTGAATTTGCATTAAAGTTCAACCTTTCCTGTCAAATTCCTCGATCTCCACTTTGTCACAATATGTATCTCAGTGTTTTGTAAATTTTGGAAACTGAAAGAATATATGAAAATGTTTATCGCTGACTTAAATGCAGCAATTCATTGCTGATGAGTTGAAGACGCATCGCCAGCCAAATAGCTGTGAAAAGCTTAGTTGTAAAACAGTATTTCATCTTTCTGATCCTTGACTTTGACAAACTATGTGTCAGACAATTGAAGGAACCATATTATTCCCAATTCTGTTTTGAAACAGTGCAGCTACCATTGTATACTACTGAAATGTTCCAATCTCCACAGTCAGATCTTTGTCCAGCCACATGGATTGGCGTACGTGCAATTGCCCAGAAATTAACTAAATTAATTGCAACCATGTTCTTTTACAATATAAGGTCACTGGTTTCAAATAGAACTGAATATATTACTTACATCTGACTTTGTTTCCAGGCCTGTTGGGTTCTTCATTCATTTTGCAATCTAAAGTTCACAAATGATCTTAACTTGAGAAATGCTGTTGAGTTGACAAAGAAGAGTTTAATTGAAGACAAAGAAATGCCAGTCAAAGTAGAAGCCGCCATTGCTCTGCAGACGCTTATTAGTAACCAAGATCAAGGTGAGTCAAAGAGAGGTCTTGCACTGAAACATTACCTATCGTTATTACAATTTGTGCAGGTTTGTTACCATTACCTGTTTGTCACAAGTGATAACTGTCCAATTCTTTACCAAATATTTGGATTCAAGCAAGTAATTATCCTTCTGTTTTATGTTTTTATTGTTAAAATAAAATTGATCCTAAAACTTTTCTTAATTTAGCTTATTTCCGGTTAACTGTGTAAAAATTGTTTGTATATCATGTTATGACAGTTTAACAATATCACTGAACCAGTACAGAAATGTTTTGAAGGAAATAGTTATTGATGACTGTTGTTGATGTTTAAGATGACCCACACTGTCTATTAATCAGTTTGCAGAATACTTACACAGTATTACATAAAGGCCTGAGGTTTTTTTTGGTCTTCTCTTATTGCTAGCTGCACTAAGATGTGTTGTTTCCTCTGCTGCTGGATTTGCCAAATTAGAATTGAATGGTCTAAAAAACTATGATCTGACTGGATTGACTCTAGGTCTCATACTGGTGCTTCCATAAGATAATTGAGAGTTGATTTGTAGAAAAATACAATCAGTACACTTAGACCCATTTATTGTGGGAGGAGTTGGAACAGTTTTCACCTTTTAGTCTTCGTCATGTCAGTAATAGCAGGCTAGGAAAACATTTGGCTGGATAGAAAACTGAATAGATGTGTCAATATTGCTGGTTCTCTTGAACATGGATATTTCAATTTATTGGCACTATACCTGTTACTTGAAAGGAACTAGTATGAATAGTATGAATCTAATTTCACCTCAGAACACTTGCTGCATTGCAAGCTCTTATTTGGAAATATGCCTGTTTGATGGTCGACTTTGATAGTCGATCATAAACTAGCCACTGTTCATATGAGTAAGATTTGGAATCTTAGTGTTCTTGACCACAAACCCAAACCACAAATCAGTAGTGTTTTCAGCTGAGGTTGCATTACTTTGGAGCAAAACAAAATACATGATTAACTGGATTATCACTGCAGGGATGCTAACCTCCAGAAGCTTCCTCTCCAAATTATCATTTTCTTTTCCATAATGCAACGTCCGTTGAGGATATAGAGAAATGCAAAAACTCAGTCTAATTGACACCTAATTGAAGTGCACCATAGATTTGTGGCAAGTGAAAGGAAGTTGAGAAATAAAGAGAAGGTACTGCAGCTAACACATTGACATTTGCTCCCCAGCTAAGGAATATATAAAACCATCGGTTAGGCCAGTAATGCAGGAACTGCTCCACATTGTCCGGGAAACTGAAAATGATGATCTCACCAACGTCATTCAGAAGATGATATGTGAATACAGTGAGGAGATGACCACTATTGCTGTTGACATGACACAGCATTTAGTAAGTACAGAGATATAGATCTATCAGCAAAATTATTGGTTTGATAGCTTGACTCTTTTTTTAATTAAATGATCCTGCCTGCGTGAATTACAGATTAACTTCCTACCTTGACTTAATGGTAGAACCCTGGCCTCTGAGTCTGCAGGTTATTGGCTTACATCTCCAGTGTCTTGGGCAAATTCCTAACCTGATAATCCCATTGCAGTTCTTCTGTCAGAGGGATCATGTTTTGGATGAAATATCAAACTGAAATAAAGAACTGTAAACACCAACAGCCTTTTTGAGTAAAAAGACATTTTTTCTAAAAAAGGCAATATTTCAAAGAAAGGCACGAGAATCTACTGTGAGAATATCCGATATTTAACCTCCAATCACAATTGCATTTTAAAACACGTGGGACCGATTATCTATCAGTTGTCTCATTGCTGTGTGGACTCTTGCTGAGCGCAAAAGGGCTGTTGTGCTTCCTGCATTACAACAATAACAAAACTTCAAAAGGACTGTAGAAATTAATTTCAACTTTAATGTTTTAAAGAATGAATATTGCAATCTTGAACAGCTGTTGCTTGTAACAAATATTTTTTACTTATGTAGTATCTTTAATAGAATCAAATGTCCCAGGTTGCTCCAAAGAACCAATCCTTTCTCCATTCAGTTACAGTACATTTACAGAAATGCAAAAAATCTTACTATTAATCCCTTCAGTCAGAAATTGACTTGATGCTTAGTTTTTCAAGAGTGTAAAGATTTGACTGTGCCCTTTCTGATGGCAGCAGTGGTCAACGTGCAACTCAAACTGCCTGGGGTTCTTCACCTTACAAAAATAAGTTATGGTATGTGGATCTCTGGATGGCTGCACCAGTTGTGCTCAGTGGAGTACCATTTATTGTGAAATTGGACTAGAATTTAGCATGTAGTGAAAGCACTAAAGAACTAATATTCATTCCATTGAAAGTACCAGTATTAAAAAACATGCAGTTCTCATATGAACAGCAATGCTCCCAAATTTAAATAGTTTAACCTCCGCCTCCCTGGTCTTCAGTTCTACAACGTAAATTCCAGAATGTATAGCGCTTTTTCAGGTATTTTTCTTCAAAGGTCAAAATCTGAAAGGTTGACTGTCAGTTTCTATACGCTAGATTTCTCCCCATGAATGTTGCCTGACCCATTGTGATCTCCAGCTCTTTCTTGTTTTCATTCATTAAAGCTGGGATGTAGATTTAAACCTTGCATTCGCTGGCTAGATACTTATCACTGCAGGGATGCTAACCTCCAGAAAGGTGTCACATTAGTTTACTTGGTGCTGAGAAGGATAACTTAGATCACTTCTTAAATCCTATTTGAATGTATTGACATTGTAGCAGTCCCATCCATTCTTTTGGCACGCTTGTAAGCGACAGTATCTTGCTTTTATAACAGTGTCCTTAATGGTCTAGTAAATTTCCAAAACACTTAGAGGAACCTAATTCGACAAAAGCTAATACCAACTGAAGAAGGAGATATTGGAACAAGTGACCAGAGGTTTGGTCCAAAAACAGAGTTATATTGTAAACAGTGTCTTAGAAAAGGAATATGAGGGTGGAGAGATTTACATAGAGGATTACATATGACATGACAAGGCATAAGTTACATCAGAACATGGCATAATAGGCTATTCAGCCCCTCAATTAAGTACAGTGTAGCCCATCTGAGTATGGCCAGTTGTGATTGGGAAGAAGAATTAGGAGTTCATGACAGGATGGAGATGGAGGAAAGCGTTTCTGAGGTTGAGACTGGAGGAACTTCAGAGATCAGGAAGGGAATGGCTATGGACGTATCAGAAATGAATAAGAGGTGCAAAACTATCTTAATAAGAATTGGATATCTGCTGCTATCATGGCTGCGAAAAATCCAAACTGCATCCCTATTCTTCAATCTCCTGTTGGCATCAGTGAGTGCACTATATTTTTTGTTACATTGCAATTAATCGATGACAAATTGATGATTAAGGGTGACAACTGCATTCAGACCTAGATTGAAAGCCATAAACTCTGGGTTGACCATGATTCATTTTGCTCAATACTTTTGATATTACTGCCGTTGGCACTCCTACCTGTTGACAATAAATTTTAATGTGCAAAGTATGTGAAGGATACAAATTCTTTGAAATATTTTGATACCTGCAAGTTTGGAAATACAAATACAAGGCTTTGTGCTTTTCATCTCAGGCCATGACTTTCAGCAAAGTCCTCCAGAGTGATGCTTATGAAGAGATAGAAGACAAAACAGTGATGGCTATGGGTATCCTAAACACAATAGACACCATCTTGACGGTCGTGGAGGCTCACAAGGAGGTCAGTGATCGTTTTGTTTGGGCTGAGAGCATTTACTCGTGAGATGGTTAGGTTCTTCATATTCTCAAACCAACATAGAAGTCAGGTAAGTGATACGCATGTTAGAAAAAAAGAGATGAAGCCTTTGACGTAACTTTGGCAGTTGTATTTTCTGTAGTGAAGTTCGTGAACAATGTACTCGTTTCAAGCAGGTAGAGCACACAGGCCAAGTTTATGTTGGTGGTGGGGAGGTAATGGATGATCCCTGAATATCAGTAAGAGAGGAATTTGACAGCACAGTAGTTTTGAGTGCAGTAGGGAATGAGCAAGAAGTAAGAGAGCCCTGTGTGTGTGTGTGTGTAAGTTCAAGATGGGGAGATGAAGTGGACAAAATAAATGAAAAGTATGGGGTGACAAGGATAGGCTTAATGTGTAGTTACACATACAACCAGTAGACGTGAAGACATTAGTGCAAACCTTGCAGAAAGTTATATGTCACTAAATTTAATTGAAGGAAATGGCCCCAAATTCAGCAACCTGTTTATCCTTCTGGAAATCAATTTGGGAGTTTTGCACTGCTTGCTGCTCAAGTGTCCACGATCAGATAGTGCAATTTCAAAACAGTTTCTCTTTTCTTCATACAATAAGCTTGTGACTGCTCAGTGACTAAATAAGAATTTCGGAACCATTACCAGTCTACCAGGTTGCCTTCAAGAAAAAGCACAGTTATGTTCCCTACAGTGCATCGTTACTCTCTGCAGCAGATGTCTTTCTGTTGCCAATTCTCTTTTTATATATTTACCAGTTAAATATGCCCAGTTATCTTCTGAACATCTGTCCCCACAGTACCCCACACCTTCCACCTTGCTCTATTTACTTGTGCTGTTCATTCTGTTTGCAGGGAGGAATTGGTCAACATTCATTCTTAGTTCTCTCATGTGTTTAATGTAATCACACTTCCCAATACACTTTTACAAGTGTTATGAAACAAAAACAATCCAAACCTGCCGGTGGCCCAAGTCAATCTACTTACTTGTCTTTGTGCGACAGAAGCATGTGGCTCAGAAAGCACCTCTGAAAATAGAGAGAAAAATGAAATCTACAGTTAAAAGAAAAATTTTATTGAGCGAGGAGCTTGGTCAAATGATCTTTCCTGGTTCCTGGCATTTCATGGACATTCGTGGACTCTGAAAAATTCTTTTTCACTATTTTCATGAACTTCTTTTTTAAAGTTCATTTACTGGACGCGGATGTTGCTGACTAAGCCAGTATTTATTGGATGTCACCAGTTGCCCTGTTAGTGAGCTGTCTTCTTCAACTGCTGTAATCCTTGGGGTGTAAAGTACACTGTCAATTCTAGTAGGGAAGCGGGTGTCCAATATTTTGACCTGCAATAATGAGGGAGTAGTGATTATATCTCTAAGTCAGAATAGTATCTGCCTTGGTAGGGAACTTCCATGCATGCTGATGCTGCCCATGTTCTCCTAGAATTTGGAGGTTTTGGTTTTAAGTAGGTTTGTCAAAGGACCAATGATGAGCACATCTTACGGATGACAAACTGGTAGTCTTGAATGTTGTTGGAGCTGCACTAATTCAGACAACTGGGGATTATCACGTCTCATTCTCACATTCTTGCCCTATGCCTTGTAGATGATGATCACGAATTGGGGAGTCAGAGCTGAGTTACTCGCCATAGAATTCATGGCCTCTGAGCTACTCTTGTAGTCACAATATTCATGTGTCTGGTCGGTCCAGTTGCTGGTCAGTTTTAACCCCAAGATATCGATAATGGGGGATTCAGTGATGGTTGTGTCGCAGAATACAAAGGGCAATAGTTAGATTCTCTTGTTTGATATGATCATTGCCTGACACCTGTGTGGCCAAATGCTGCTTGCTGCTAATCAACCCAAGTCTGCATTGTGTCCAGCTCTGGCTGCATTTGAATATGAGCTGCTTCACTATCTGGTTTTGTTTTGCTCAGTCCTTGTTGCTCAATGTAAAATGAAATAGTTTGCTGCTTTTGTAGTTTTTACAGGGAGTGTTGTAATTATGTCATTCTAAAGGTTTACCCGTTAATTCATTGCGGGTGGTACAGCAGTCTCAACATTTTGTACTGCAACTCGGCTATTGTTCCAAGCAAGAGATGAGGCTTGTCTGTGCGACTTTTTAAGGAGCCCATTGAAGGTTTGATGCTGAAATAAGCTGCTTCATGATACTCTTAATTCTGAGAAATTTTGTCCCTATTCATGAAGAGTTATGTCTTCTTCAGTTAGAGATAAGAGAAGGTAAAACTTCTGGTAGCTGTAATCAGAAATTTGGATCTTTCTATTGCTTGCTCATCTCTATTGCTACCTATTTATCCCAGAGTAACAGTACGTATCGTTTTCCTCCTCCATCTCCACCCTATCCTCTAGATTACACTGCAGCTCGAGGGCATCTGTTTGCAGGTCATTGGACTAGTACTTCAGAAACACGTCATAGGTACAGTCTATATCTGTTGTTTGAACTTTTACTACTAAAATGTAATAGGGCCCTGTTAAAGTTGTACAAATGTTAGCATTTCTGTAATTGTCAGTGCACAAACACCTGACAGAATACTAAGAAAGAATTTACATTTACCTGGGAGCCACTTAGAATCTTAGAATGACCAAAGTAATTTACAGCTGTGAAATTGTAATAGATAATTATTGAAGTATTGATGCTGCGTTATTATAGAAAAACGCAGGAACTGTTTTGCACATAGCTAGGTCCCATAGTCAGCAAAGAAATAAATAGTCTGATCTGTTTTTAGGGCATGTTGCTTGAGGGATGAATATTGGCGAAGACATTGGGAGAACTCCCCTGCTTTTCTTTGAAATAGTGCCTTGAGATCTTTTACATCCATAAAAGACCAAATGGGCGTTAGTTTTACATCCTACCAGAAAGCCAATACCTCTAATGTTGCAGCTATCCTCCTGTAGTGGACTGGGTGTCAATGAAATTTATGTAATCGGATGTAGGACAGGAGTGCAACCTCTGAGCCATGGCTGATATATGTTGATATTGACTGTTTAATGTGATTTTTTTTGCCATTTCTCAATATATTGAGCATCTCTGACATATCATTATTAAGTGGTTGTCGGTTTGCTTATACATTCCTTTTGTAACTGCTGTACTAAAATGCCCTGTAATCTTGCTAGTTTTTATTCTGATGTTACTTTTACTCCTGATGAAAGTTTAACAGTTTTCCTTTATTTGCGATTTCTTAGACAGTAATCCCTGCTTTCTTTCTGCTCCAGAATTCTATGAAGAGGTTCTGTCCCTTGCATATAGCTTAACATGTCAAGTCATTTCACCTAATATGTGGCAACTTCTTGGCATTCTTTATGAAGTCCTTCAGCAAGACTGCTTTGAATATTTCACAGGTATTCCTAGTTTTTCCTTTGAATATACTTCAAAAAATACACATTGCAACAGCAGTGTTTGGCTTCAAATGCACCATTTATCTTTTGATGATGACATCAAATATGGTATATCTGTACAACAGAGAATTCAAATTCAAGGTAATCCCACATGACTAAACTTGATAAAATGTATTAAGTTGACTAATTTTTTTTGAAGCAGATTTGAAACTTTTTTGTCTGAATCTCTTTGCTGTGGCAACTTACTTGAGTGTGAAAGCAGACATAAGCTAATAAATAAGGAAGACAACCCATCCATTATCATTGCAGTTCTAAGCATCTTGCTTATAGACTAACATGAATGTCAGAAAAGTAATATTGCTGGCTTAGCCTGCACTGAAGTCTGTACAGGGCTTGATTAAAGACCATGAGAAAAATCATCTGAAATTGTGCCATGAAGATTTCAGAGTAGTTTTGTACCGAATGTAAATGAGTTATGAGAATAATATCTTAAGAGAGGGTTTGATCAATCCTGCAGTAATAAGTTGTTGATAAAATTGATGTGATTTAATTGTTCCAATGTTTAACCAGATCATTTAACATTGACTTTCACGTGCTGTTCATGTTGTTTGTCTCAGCCTGAAATTGTTGCTAAAAGTTTGCACAATCCCACTGCCACAAAAAGGATCAGTGAACTATATTTGAACTTGATGGAGACATATTTATCTCTCAAATTTTCAGACTGCATTTAGCATCAAATTAAGATATCATATCTTGAATAAAGTAGGTACTCTGTCGAAAGCAAAAGGCTGAATAGGAACTGTTCTATGTTTGATTATTACCTTAACCATACTGGTTAGCTAAATGACAAAACCATACTTATTGGTTGGGTACAAAGGGGTTGCAAGTTGGCTAAACATGCGCCCGTAGTACTTCCTCAACAGTACAATTATAGATTGAATGATAAAGAAGCTCCATAGAAGACTGCATATTTTGAAAGGTTCAAATATTAAAACATATGTAAATGTCTAAGTTAATGCTGTCAAAGTCATTGCAGTTGCCATTTTTATTTCTATCCCACTAAAAGATATAGCTCATAAACATTTGGTTAGAAATGTGTAGTTTTAGCCAAAGTTATTAACCTCGCCCATTTTTTTCCTCAAACTTGTCAATATTTTGTCCTCAATGACATAGAGTCATAGTGATAAAAAGCATAGAAACAGACTCGTTCATGCCTACCAGATATCCTACATTAACCTAGTTCCATTTGCCAGCATTTGGCCCATATCCCTCTTGAACCATTCCTGGTCATATACTCATCCAAATGCCATTTCAGTATTGTAATTGTACCAGCCTCCACCACTTCGTGTGGCTGCTCATTCCATACATGCACCATCCTCTGCATAAAAAAAGTTGCCCCTTCGATCGCTTTTAAATCTTCCCCCCCTCACTTTAAACCAATGCCTCTAGTTTTAGATTGCCTCACCTTTGGAAAAAAACTTTGTCTATTTAACCTATCCATACCCTTCATGATTTTATAAACCTCTATAAAGTCACCTCTCAGCCTCCGACACTCCAGGGAAAATCTATTCAGCCTTTCCCTATAGCTGAAACCCTCCAATCCTGGCAACATCCTTGTAAATCTTTTCTGAACCTTTTCAAGTTTCACAACATCCTTCCTATTGCAGGGAGACCGAATTGGATGCAGTATTCCAGTAGTGACCTCACCAAATGCCTTCTTCACTATCCTGACTACCTGTGACTCCACTTTTAAGGAACTATGAACGTGCACTTCGAGGTATCTTTGTTCAGCAACAGTCCCCACAATGTTACCATTATGTGTATGATGATTTGCCTCTTCAGAATTCAGCACCTCACATTTATCGAAATTAAACTCCATCTGCCGCTCCTCAGCTCGTTGGCCCATCTAATCAAGATCCCGTTGTACTTTCAGATAACTCCTTTCATTGTCCACTGCATCATCAATTTCGATGTCATCTGCAAACTTAGGAACCATACCTCCTCTGTTCACATCCAAATGACAAAAAGCAGTGGACCCAGCCCCAATCCTTGTGGCACACCACTGGTCACAGACGTCCAGTCTGAAAAGATTTTGGGTAATTTAAGATGGAGGGTGGGAAAAAGTCATGGCCGTAAGAGCTGTTCCTTTCTTGAGGTATTTTCAGTGTTAGAGCTGATTTCCATGAATTCTAAGAACGGTAATTACTGTTTCACAAGCTGTTGCATTGTTTCAGAACTGGGGGGAAAAATATCAAAACAACGGCACTTTAAAAGGAGGAAGGGAGACAAAGGTAGTGATCACAAGGGAAGTGATTCAGATGGAGAAAGAGATCTGCAGTGCTGTCTGATCCAGCAGTAACCTGCACAGTTGCTTCCTTTGCTGTTTTGTTTCAAGTATCACTTGACATCAGATTTTGTTCTAAGAAATATAAACAAACAGCGAAGTTCAGAGATGACCTTGGAGAGAAACCTGTGCGAGGGAGCTCACAGCAGGGGAGCAGTTAAGTGGCTAGTTTTAAAGTATAACCTTGTTTTTGTAAATCTACGATAATGAAATAGAGTGGGTTCATTTTTTTGAGTATATGTTTTTATGAAGATCTGTCCCTTGATTAAATTTTGAATATATAAAAGCATAGGTACGAAGCTAGCCTGGAACAGTGTTTTTAGAACAGTAAGACTTGGCTATTTTCTGATTCTGTAGATTGTTATGGTGTAAATACGGCCTTTAGTAGAGTGATGTGCTCTTGCTGTTGAATGTGTGGGATTGGGGAGAGTTCTTTTCATGTTACTGATGATTATGTCTGCACGAAGTGTGTTTGGTTGCGAATCCTATTGGATTGCATGGATTGGTTGGAGTGGCAGTTAGAAGCCAAGACGAATATCTAGAAGCTGGGGTGTGTGATGGATGGTAGCTGCAGGGAGGGAGATAAACTGAAGATACAGTGAGGTAGATGGGTAACCTCAAGGAAAGTTAGGGGACGGAGGCAACAAGTGCCTACCTTGTGGCTATCCCCATCTCAAATAAGTATGCTGTTTTGGAAAATGTGGGCGGTGATGGACTGTCAGGGGAATGTAGCACTGATAGCCAGATTTCTGGTACTGACATTGGCTCTAATGTATCAAGAAGTACGCCAGGTTCCAAGTGGTCAGTTGTGATATGGGACTCTCTAGTGAGACAGATGTCTCGGTGGCTGGCAGTGAGATATCAGAATAGTCTCTGGTGCCCAGGATTAAGGATATTTCGGAGAGGGAGCAGAACATTCTCGGAGGGGAAGACCGACCAGCAGGAGGTCGTTGTACACATTGGAGCTAGTGACATTGGAAAAGAAAACAATGGGATTCTGAGGAGAGAATATGGGAAGTAAGGCAGGAATTTAAAAAGTAGGGCTTTGAGGGTAGTAATATCTGGCTTACTGCATGTGCCATGAGCTAGTGAGGTTATGAATAGGAGAACAGAACAGATAAATACGTAGCTGAGCAGCTGCTGCAGGGGAGAAGGATTCACATTTTTGGATCATTGGATCCAAGTTGAATTGGGGAGGTGATGGCCTAGTGGTATTATGGCTGGACGGTTAATCCAGAGACCCAGATAATGTCCTGGGGACCTAGGTTCGAATCCCGCCATGGCAGATGGTGGAATTTGAATTCAATAAAAGAAATCTGGAATGTAGAATCCGATGATGACCATAAATTTATTATTGATTGTCACAAAAACCCATCTTGTTCACTAATGTTCTTTAGGGAAGGAAACTGCCATCCTCACCTGGTCTGGCCTACATGTGACTCCAGATCCACAGCAATGTGGTTGACTCTTTGCCTTCTGTGCAATAGTTGCCAACTGGCCCGACATTCCCTCATCCCATTAATGAATAAAGGAAAAAATGAAGAAAGACCTGTGTCAGCAGGACAGATTGCACCTGAGTTTGAAGGGACTAAGATACTGACGGGGAGATTTGCTAGAGCTGCTCAAGAGAATTTAAACTAGTTGGGATTGGGGAGTGGGGCGGGTTTGTGGTGGTGGGATTGGGATGGGGAGTGTGTGGGACCCCAGGAGGTAGTGAGAAAAGAGATCAGTCTGAGACTGATGCATTTGGGAAATGGAGGGAGTCAAACAGTCAGGGCAGATAGGAACAAAGCAGGGAATGAGGCAGGACTGATAAATTAAACTGCCTTATTTCACTGTGAGAGACCTGACAGGTAAGGCAGCTGAATTCAGGGAATGGTTGGGAACATGGGACTGGAATGTCATAGCAATTGCAAAGATGTGGCTCAGGGATGGATAGGACTGGTAGCTTAACATCCCAGGTTATAAATGCAATAGGAAGGATATAAAGGGGGGAGGCAGAGAGGGGGAGAAGTGGCATTTTTGATAAAAGGATAACATTATGGCTGTACTTTTGTGGGGGGGGGAGGGGTTTCCTGGGAATACATCCAAGGAAGTTATTGGCGTGGAACTGAGAAGTAAGAAAGGAATGATCACCTTACTGGGATTGTACTAAATATCTCAACCCTTCCCCCCTCAAATAGCCAGCGGGAAATTAAGAAACAGATTTGTAAGGAGATCTCCGTTATCTGTGAGGATAATAGGGTGGTTATGATAGGGATTTTAAAACGTAGGCTGGGTCTGCTGTAATGTTAAGGGCTTGGATAGAGAGGAATTTAATTGTGTACAAGAAAATTTTCTTCAGCAGTGTGTGGATGTACCTGCCAGAGAAGGTGCAAAATCTGACCTACTCTTGGGAAATAAGGCAGAGAAGGTGATCATAATTCTGTTAATTTTAAAATAATGATGGAGAGGGATAGACCGAAGTTCTAAATTGGAGGAAAGCCAATTTTGGCGGTATTTGGTAAAAACTTTCAAATGTTGATTGGGGGTGGATGTTCGCAGGTAATGGAAAATGGGAAGCCTTCAAAAATGAGACAACAAAAGCCCCAAGACAATATGTTCCTATTAGGATGTAGGGCAAGGCTGTTAGGTGTCGGGAATGCTGGATGATTGGAGAAATTGAGGTTTTGCTCAAGAATAAGAAGGAAGCATATGTCAGGTATAGAACATAGAACAATACAGCACAGAACAGGCCTGTCGGCCCTCGATGTTGCGCCGACCTGTGAACTAATCTAAGCCCCTCCCCCTACACTATCCCATCCATATGCTTACCCAAGGACTGTTTAAATGCCCCTAATGTGGCTGAGTTAACTACATAAATGCATCACCCCTCAATTTGTAGCTATGCCCCCTTGGACAAGCTGAAGTCATCATCCTCGGAAAAAGACTCTCACTGTCCAACCTATCTAATCCTCTGACAATCCTATAGACAGCAAAGATCAGGTGAATGCTAAAAGAGTACAAAAGATAGTAGGAGTATACTTAGGACGGAAATCCGGAGGGTGGAAAGGGGACATGAGATAGCTTTGGCAAGTAGGGTTAAGGAGAATCCAAAGGGATTCTACAAATGCATTAAGGACAAAATGGTGACTAAGGAGAGAATAGGGTCCTGGATGTGAGTTTGCTCGCTGAGCTGGAAGGTTAGTTTTCAGAAGTTTCATCACTTTTTTTTTATTTGACAAAATATACTTTATTCATAGTATGTATAAAAGAAATAAAACATTGATACACCTATCCAGTCATGCAAGCCGCTCCAGGTTACCCAGAGGGTACGTACACCAACTAAAGGCAAAAACAAAACAAAGAAGAAAAAAAAACAAAGCAAAGAAAGTACCCCGGCAGTCGTCTCCCCGCACAGTCCCTGTTGGCCCCCTGACCAGTTGGGGAAGGCGCCAGCTGGGCCCACTTACCAGATAGGGCCCTTTTTTTCCATTCTGGACGAGGGGTTTCATACCGTGGTCTTTCCCTACCGCGCCTTGGCGGTGGCTGCCCCAAGCTTTTGCGCGTCCCTCAGCACGTAGTCCTGGACCTTGGAGTGCGTCAGTCTGCAACTCGGTCGGGGTCAGTTCTTTCAGCTGGCAGACCAGCAAGTTGCGGGCAAACCAAAGAGCGTCTTTCACCGCATTGATGGTCCTCCAGGCGCAGTTGATGTTGGTCTCGGTGTGCGTCCCGGGAAACAGCCCGTAGAGCACGGAGTCCCGTGTCATGGAGCTGCTCAGGACAAACCTCGAATAATACCACTGCATCCCCCTCCAGACCTCTTGCGCATAGGCACACTCCAGAAGGAGGTGATCGACAGTCTCGTCCCCCCCGGAGCCACCTTGAGGGCAGCGTGCGGTGGCGCAGAGATTCCGGGCATGCATAAAGGATCTCACTGGCAGAGCCCCTCTCACCGCCAACCAAGCAATGTCCTTGTGCTTGTTTGAAAGTTCTGGCGATGAGGCATTCAGCCAAATGACTTTGGCAGTCTGCATGGGGAACCACACGACAGGATCCACCCTCCTTTTCCTGAAGGGTCTCGAGGGTACTACGTGCTGACCACTGCCTGACGGCCATGTGGTCAAAGGTGTTTCCCTTCAAAAATTTCTCCACGAAGGACAAGTGGTACGGGACGGTCCAACTACTCGGAGCATCCCGCGGCAACGAGGCTAGGCCCATCCTTCGCAACACCAGGGACAGGTAGAACCTCAGTACGTAGTGACACTTGGTGTTTGCGTACTGAGGATCTACGTACAGCTTGATGCAGCCGCACACAAAGGTAACCATCAAGGCGAGGGTGGCGTTCGGTACGTCCTTTCCCCCATTTTCCAGGTCTTTGTACATGGTATCCCTGCGGACCCGGTCCATCCTCAACCCCCAAATGAAGTGGAAGATGGCCTGGGTGACCGCAGCGGCGCAGGTCCAGGGAATAAGCCAGGCCTGCGCCACGTACAACAGTACCGAAAGCCCCTCGCACCTGACAACCAGGTTCTTAACCGCGATGGAGAGAGACCGGCGCGTCCACCTGCCCAGCTGGTGATAAGCTCCTCCCAAGTCTTAGTGCATGCCCCAGCTCCACCAAACCAAACACCCAGCACCTTCAGGTAGTCTGTCCTGATGGTGAAGGGGATGAAGGAACGGTTGTCCTAGTTCCCGAAGAACATGGCCTCGCTCTTACCCCTATTGACTTTGGCACCCGAGGCCAGTTCAAACTGGCCGCAGATGTCCAACAGCCTACTCACCGACTGACGATCGATGAGGTCTTGACCTGAAGGCCTCAGCTGCCTGGGATAGTCACGCCCTTCAGACTCACGTCCTTCCTAATGGATGCGGCGAAGGGCTCCACACAGCACACAAACATGGCAGGAGAGAGCGGGCAGCCCTGCCTGACTCCAGATCTGACGGGAAAACTGTCCGATTCCCACCCGTTGATCGAGACGGCGCTAACGATGTTTGTGTAGAGCAGCTGGATCCAATTGCGGATGCCCTCCCCGAACCCCAATTTGGAGAGGACGTCCCTCATGTAAGCATGAGAGACCCTGTCGAAGGCCTTCTCCTGGTCCAGGCTGACGAGGCAGGTGTCCACCCGCCTGTCCTGCACGTAGGCAATCGTATCCCTGATGAGCGCGAGGCTCTCAGCGATCTCCCTGCCCGGCACAGCACAAGTTTGGTCACGGTGAATCACCGACTCCAGGACAGACCTGATCCGGTTGGCTATGACCTCGGCCAGGATTTTGTAGTCCACGTTCAATAGTGAAATGGGACGCCAATTCTTAATTTCTTCCCTCTCCCCCTTCCTCTTGTAAATGAGGGTGATGATGCCCTTCCTTATGGACTTGCACATTTCCCCTGCCCGAAGCGCACTATCGTACACCTCCAGCAGGTCCTGGCCAACCAGGTCCCACAGAGCTGAATACCGCTCAGCCGGTAAGCCGTCGCTCCCGGGAGTCTTATTCCTCTAAGAACTTGAGGGCTCTGGTCAGCTCGTCCAGGGATATCAGCCGATCCAGCCACTCGCTCGTGCCGTCGTCTAAGACCTCCGTGATAGACGACAGGAACAACTCGGAGGCCGTGCTGTCCGTGGGCTTCGTGTCGTACAGTCCAGCACAGAAGGATCTGCTGATCCTCAAAACGTCGGGCCGAGACGACGTCACCGAGCCGTCGTCCTCCTTCAGCCGGCTAAGCACAGAGCTCTCTTTGTGCACCTCCTGAAAGAAGAAACGCGAGCACGTCTCGCCCTGCTCCACGGAGCGGACCCTGGACTGGGAGATTATCCTGGAGGTCTCCGCGGCAAAGAGCGAGGCTTGCTGGCCCCTCACCTCGTGGAGGTCCTCCGTGACATCGACCCCCATCAACTGCAGAAGCAGCAGGTTCTACACCCTTTTTTGGAGTCATGACAGCTTTCCCCGCCTCTCTCTCGCCTTCCAAACACCCTTGAGGACAAAGAACCTCTTGATGTTCTCTTTCACCGTCTCCCACCAGTCGCCCGGAGACTCAAAGAGGGGTTTCACTGTTCTCCAACCAGCGTACTCCCTCTTAAGCTGCTCGACGTTCTCTGGGGTCAACAGAGTCGTGTTGAGCACGTCCCCTTGCCGGCCTGCCGGTCGTCCTGTAAGTGACATTCGGCCAGCAGGAGGCAGTGGTCAGAGAAGAACACCGGCTCGACGCCGGTGGACCTGACCGAGAACGCCCATGACACAAACAGGAAGTCTATCCTTGAGCGGATTGACCCGTCTGGCCGCGACCAGGTGTATCTCCGCTGCACTCCGTCTGCAGGGGTGCTGAAGACGCCGAGCAGCTTGGCATCCTTCACCGTGCCCATCAGGAATCTGGACATAACGTCCAGTTAACTCCCCTCACCCGCTGTCCCCACGCCGGATCTTCCATCTGTATCGATGATGCAGTTGAAGTTTCCGCCTAGGATGACCAGCTTGGACGTAGCCAGCAGGGGTGGAAGCCACTACAGGACGGCCAACCGCTCACTCCGTACTGCTGGGGCGTACACGTTGATCAGCCTCGGGGAGCGTTCCTGTAGGTGACATCAGCCACTAGTAGGCGCCCCCCCCCCCCCCCCCCACCACCTCCTGAACTTGAAGATGGTGAAGTTGCGCCCCCGCAGCAGAATAGCCAGGCCCGAGGAGCGACAGTCGTTATCCCCCCGACCAGATCGAAGGCCCACAGGTCCAGGCGCCGGACCATTTCCCGTACCCGCTGAGGTGCAGTATCCCGCACTCCTGCAGAAACAGGAGGTCTGCCTTGACGGTGGTCAGGTAGGCCAACGTGGACACACATCTTGCAGTGGACTTGACGCTGCGCACATTAATGCTCACAACACATACCCCCATTTTGGGCAGTGACCGTAGTACCCTCCCCGAGTCCAAGGTTCAGCCCCTTCATTCCCATTGCCTGGGCTAACTGCTGGATGCTCTGCGGGCTCAGGAAACCGTCCGTGCTGCTTTCTGGGTGGCATCCCCCCATCGGGGGTATGGAGGCAGGAGAGTCCGGCTCTGGGTCAGGCTGGGGACACACTGTTTCCTGCTTCCCGCCTGAAGGTTCCGGGGGGGACCTCCAGGGCCCCAGCTGCGCATGGCTGGGTGTCGGAGGGAGTCTCAGGATGCTTCCCGTCACCTGGAATCGGGGTGCTGCTTTCCTTCTCCCTTGAGATCTTTAGCTTCTGCTTTGGGCAGGCCTCCTCCGAATCTCCCTCGTCGGAGGAGCTCTTATAGCTTCCCTGTAGCTGCCTGTTCCTGCCTGATGGTTGTGGAGCCGGGCCCCGCCGGCGCGCCTTCCTCCTCGCTTTCTGGACCGTCGTCCACTCCCCTGGGTCAACTGTCGCCTCCTCCATCGACTCCGGGTTGTTGGCGGGGGCGGGGGGGGCGGAGCCTGCAGGGGCGCTTTGCTGGCCTTGGGTCTGTCCTGCGGGGCTGGGCCCTCCTGCACATTAGGGGGGGCCTTGCAGGGGCCTGGTGCCTTCCTTGCCTCGGGGAGGGGGCTTGCCCTGCATTGCCCTTGCCGGCGACCTGGGCGTAGGTGGTCCCCCGCTGCGGGCATGCCCTATAGATGTGGCCCACTTCCCCACAAAGGTTGCAGCATTTTTCTTTTGGGCAATCCTTTGCAAGGTGTCCCTCCTCCCTGCAGTTCCTGCAGATGGTGGCTTTGCAGTCGGCCGCCACGTGGCCTGACCTACCACAGGCATGGCAGACTTTAGGTTGCCCTGCGTAGATCAGGTAGCCTTGCTCTCGCCGATCGCAAAGCTGGATGGTGGGTGTACGACGTTCCCGTCCTCAGCGTCACCCTGACCTGCCTCTTACTGGTCCAGATCCCGAAGGGGTCCATGATGTTGGTTAGGTCCCCTTCCACCATCACATACCTTCCGAAGAAGTTCAGGACATCAACTGCTGGCACAAGCGGATTGTACATGTGTACAGTCACCATACGGCTCCTCTGCACCAGCATCATGAACAGCAGGACAGCAGTCAGTACAGAGAGGGGGCCCCTCACCTCCTTTCTCCTTGAAAACCTCCAGGAAGCGCTCACAAAGCTTGGCACTCCTGAAGGTTACATCGTAGAAACCTCCTCCAGGGAAATCCTGCAGGCAGTAAATGTCCGCAGCAGTGAACCCACAACAGTCCAACAGGACCCTCTTCACGAAGAAGGTGCGGTCCACAGGTGCACCTTCATCCACCTTCTTCACGGAAATGCGGATGGTGTTCCAGACCCCCTGACCCAGGGCACGAGCACTCGCCGCAGCCATTGTTGCAGGTTGGCTGCTCCCCCGAAACCAGCGTTAGGCCGAAGCCAGCATTAAGATCCACCAGTTGCAAGAGTGCACAGCCCGCCCAACGTCTTCCTTCCACCTCCAACACAGTGCTCTCCTCCTCTCGGTCCACAAAAGAGTGGGTCATTATTTTGTTCCGGATGTAAGCTGGTTCACTGAGCTGGAAGGTTTGTTCCCAGATAATCAGTCACCATTCTAGGTAACATCAACAGTGAGCCTCCGATGAAGCGCTGCTGTTATGTCCCGCTTTCTATTTATCTGTTTAGGTTTCCTTGGGTTGGTGATGTCAATTCCTGTTTTTTTACCCCCCTCAGAAGGTGGTAGATGGGCTCCAAATCAATGTGTCTGTTGATGGAGTTCCAGTTGGAATGCCATGCTTCTAGGAATTCTCGTGCGTGTCTCTGTTGATGATGTTCGTTTTGCTTGTTGTCTGTATAGGGTCTTTTAAGTTCATTAGCTGCTGTTTTAGTGTGTTGGTGGGTTTGTGGGCTACCCTGATGCCAAGAGGTCCGAGTAGTCTGGGTAGTAGTCATCTACAAAATACCTTGCAAGAACTGTGACAAACACTACATTGGACAAACTGGCAGAAAGCTAGCCACCAGGATACATGAACATCAACTAGCCACAAAACGACATGACCCACTATCACTAGTGTCCCTACATACAGATGAGGGAGGACACCACTTTGATTGGGACAACACATCCATCCTAGGTCAAGTCAAACAGAGACATGCACGAGAATTCCTAGAAGCATGGCATTCCAACCGGAACTCCATCAACAAACACATTGATTTGGAGCCAATCTACCACCCTCTGAGAAAAAGAACAGGAAATGACATCACCAATGCAGGAAATGACATCACCAACCCAAGGAAACCTAAACAGATAAATAGAAAGTGGGACATAACACCAGCGCTTCATTGGAGGCTCACTGATGATGTTACCTAGAATGGTGATGAAACTTCTGAAAACTAACCTTCTAGCTCAGCGAGCAAACTCACATCCAGAACCTCAACCTGAGCTACAAATCTTCTCAAAATTTGCTAGAGTAGGGTCCTCGTAGATCAGCAAGGAGACTTATGTGTAGAGCCGCAGGAGATGGGTAAGATACTAAATGAGTATTTTGCATCAATGTTTACTGTAGAGAAGGATGTAAAAGATGGAGAATGTGGGGAAATAAATAGCAACATCTTGGAACAATGTCCACATTGCTGAGGAAGAGGTGCTGGACACCTTAAAACACATAAATGTGGATCAATGCCGGGATCTGATCAGGAGTACCCTAGAACTCTGTGGGAAGACAAGAAAGCGATTGCAGGACCCCTTGCGGAGATATTTGTATCATCAATAGCCACCAGTGAGGTGCTGGAAGACTGGAGGTTGGTTCATGTGATGCCACTATTTAAGAAAGGTGGCAAAGACATCCAGGGAACGATAGACTGGGGTAAGCCTGACATCAGTGGTGGGTATGTTGTTGGAGGGAATCCTGAGGGACAGGATTTACATGTGTTTGGAAAGGCAAGGAATGATTAGGGATCATCAACACGGCTTTGCGTATGGGAAATTGTCTCTCACGAACCTGATTGAGATTATTTTGAAGAAGTAACGAAGAGGATTAATGAGGGTAAATCAATGGACATGATCTGTATGGACTTGAGTAAGGTAGTCGATACGGTTCCTCATTCGTAGACTGGTTAGCAAGATTAGATCACAAGGAATAGAGGGAGAACTAGCTATTTGGATGCAGAACTGGCTCAAAGGTAGAAGATGGAGGATGGTGGTGGAGAGTTCCAAACCATTTATTTGCTTTCAAAAGGCATTTACCATTAAATTTCCTGCAGATTACTTTTTTTTCCTTTTGGCTTTAAATTTGGCCCAGTATGTAGGCCTGTTCTCAAAAGTACCATCGTTAATGAATTTTGATGACTAATTAGAAGGTAGTTATCCAGTTAAAGCTGAAACATGGCTCTGTTATATCTCTGCTCACAAGGAGACAACATAGACCAAATACATTACTCCCATCCTCAATTCGTTGGAGCCAACCTAACTTAAGTCTTGATTCCAGCCTACTCAGCGTGGTTGTGAGGGAAGCATTAAACAGACCAGCTTTAAGGTCTGAGGAGAAGCATTTTCATAGCTGACAGACAGTGCTGATATTGCATTTAATGGATCCTAGCTTTCTTGTCTCCCAAACCTAGCCCACACCCATTATATTTTAAGCACGTTGCCTCATTAACTCGATTATATAACCAAGCAGCCTTTGAGATCAGGTTAATCATCTGTCCATCACTTTGAACTTGTTCAGCACAGAGATGGGTATGAGGTTTCATTCTTCTACCATTTGGTTGCTCCCTGTCTGTGTCTCCCTGTTCTATCTGTTGTGCAGTTTAAAACCCTACCTGCTATCACCTCCCCCACTGCTCCCTCTGTCTCCAATGTTCTGTCAAACTGTTGTGTTAAAAACAAAATAAAAATGCTGCAGGTGCTGAAAATTTGTAAGTGTTCTGATGACAGGTTATTTATCTGATACATTGAGCCTCTTTCTGCAGATGCTGCCTGATCTGAGTTTTTTCAATACACTTTTTATTTCATTCTGTCATCTTACTTGATGTTTGTAAACTTAAATTGGTGGATTTGATCTTTTCATAAATTCCCTCCACCTTTCTCAGAATTGCAAACCCAAGACATTTGTTCTCAGCATGAGAAATTGCCTTGTCAGCTCTTGTTCAAAAGTAAACTTTTAACTTTGTGTTGAAGATTTGATTTTTTTTTGAAAGCTGCAATATGAATATCACTTTTTCCATTTTCATCTTCTCAGTTTTGCAGAAGTCAAAACAAAACATGAATGTTTAATTCTGTTTCTCTCTCCACAGCTGTCCTGTTAAGTTTCTGCAGCACTTTTGGATTTTATTTTGCCTATTCTACCTGGTTGCCAGTTGAGTAGGGAACTCTTCCTGGTTGTAGCATCGTTCCACATTGAAAGTGCACACAACTTTCATAACTTGCAAACTTTATTTTCAGGAAGCCAAACTTTATAGACAAATTGCATTATCTCTGTTTTACTGGAGAAATTATGAGCCAATTTAAACCTTTTATCTTTGGAACAAGCAGTTAGCAACAATTTAGTGACAATTTAGCAACTCGATGAGTGTGAAACAACATTATTACAGGTGTACTATGAATGGCTGTTTTCTGTCAGACTACTGTCAAAATCAACTGCAGGAAAATTGTGCTCTACTTGATTAGCAAGTATTCAAATGTCAGTGCATGGTTTCCTCTTCTCCATGGTGATGTTCTTAGAATTTGCTTTTGATTACCAATATAAAAGTTTTTGGAGTGGGTTTTGATTGTCACGATGACACTTGGAAATCTCACACATGGTTTAAAAAAAGCCACGAAAAGCCGAGAAATTTAATGGACCTCTTTTATTTTCTGGCCTTGTATATGCACTTCAATGAAAGGTTATTTGTCAACAGTGTTCAAACTTGTGACCAGTCCATCTGGGGTTGGGGCAGCAAATCCATTGCCACCGGCAGATGCTCTCCCAAATCTCAAATCATCCTAATTTGAAGCAGTTTTGCCACTTCTTCTCTGTCACTGGGTCAATATCCTAGAACTTCCTCCCTTAAACACTTTGGATGAACCTACACCATTTGAACAGCATTGGCTCAAAAAGGCAGCTCCCCTTCACCTTCACAAGAGCAAGTAGTAGTGAATGCTGAACTTTGACCTCATCAGCAAGCATAAATTTTTAAAAAAGACATGTGCAATTCTGCCAGTTCAGTAAGTTCCTGGATCTACCCATTTCTTTTTCGCCATGGATACCTAATCCCAAACTAGTTATCACCAGAGCATCCTCCACTGCTGCCTTGATCAGAGGCCTAATCTGTTCACTTCACCTGCTCAGCCCCACCTGGTGGTATCTGTCTTTTTGTCAGGTATGTGGAATGTTCTTTGCTCTCGACCTCCTTGAATCACATCCCTCAATGTTTTTTTTCTGGTACATCAATGTCTTTGCACACCGTTTTGCACTCTTGGCCTACTTTTATTTGCCACCATTCCCACATGATCTAACTCTGACCTTTCTCTTCCCTTGTCTTTTCTGTCCCGTTCACTGGGATAAGGCTGTCAATCAGCATCTGTACATAGCCTGCTAATTACCAACGATACCTTGACTGTGCTTCCATATTCTTCCTACAAGGGCTTTAATTCATTGTCACAAATTTTCCGTTTTGATCATGTCACCTTCCATATCAGTGCTTCTAATATGTATTTTTTCCTCAAGTGTGGATTTCCCTCCACTGTAGTTTGCAGGATGCTCAAATGTGACCACTCCATTTTGTATACAACCTGTGCCTTGCTTGTTTCTTCTCTTCCAGAATCCTTATCCTCATTTCTACCTCCGCAATCTCCATATTCAACTTCCAGTGTGCGATGCTAACATCAAATGTACAGTTCTGTCCTATTTCTTCCAGCATTCTAAAAGGATCATTTGGTCCTCGCTGCAGTCCTCCCCAACAGCCCTCACTTCCAAAGGCAACTTCCCGTGCAAGCTCAGATGATGCAATGCCTGTCTTATTATCTTCTACCCATCCTCCATCCTTTGGTCAAAGCTCCAAAGTGTTCTCCTGAAACAGCAGGTTTCCAGTATCACTTATAGTTGAGTGAACTGTATTTTCTGCTGTACTTGGCAAACCAAATGCAGTTTGGGTGAGCTTACATCAAACATCTTTGTTTAGCCTTTAGTTGTCACTTGGAGCTTCTAGCTTCTCGTCATGTTAAGCGCCTACCTCAGGAAATATGATGACATTAAGCCATTCAGTCTTCAGCCTCTGAGGCTGTTCCACTGAAGCTCAAAGTACCTAATTTTTCTCTATCATTTCAGAGCCTTCTGGACTTGAATTAAGCAATTTCAGATCGTAACCCTTGTCCCTTGCTTCGCATAGCATCTTCTAACAGTGGTTCTATTATTTCTGTTACTCCTTTTCCAGATCTGTGTATTGTTTTTTGTTCTCCTGAACTTCTTTTGCCTTACATCATTGTCCTTTCTCTTTCATTTAACTTCTCCTGTCTTCCATGCATCCCATTCCTTCCTTTTTATTACTTTGCCTTGATCTGTGTGTGGTTTAAACCTGCTAAATTTCAAACATTTTCAGTTTTGACAGAAGATTTGGATCTGAAATACTAACTTTTTCTCTCACTGCCTGACATCCTGTGTAATTCCAGCATTTTCTGGTGTTGTTTCAATAAACTACCTTTCCTCTTTAATAAATAAAGGAGGCAGATAGATGGATCTACCCAAATAAATAAGAACACAATTCTGCACAGGTAACCAAAAAAATGATCAGAAGCGTCTAGAAGATGATTGCGTTCTTCAGCTGGACTCTCTGTTAAGCCCACTACATGGGCTCTTTCTGTAGGGAAGATCTGGCATGAAATGAAGCTTAACTGCTTTTTGCTGAGGAAAACAAACAAATCACCAGGTACTTGAACATATTCAGTTGCAAAGTAATTTTATTTCTTTACGTAAGAATTGAAGACAGTTAGTAACACTGCAGTTGTTATGAAGTTACTTAGTATTTGATAATGCTTGGAGCTTCTGAAGGATTGTGGAATCTGGATCTGTTTCAAATCTCATGGAAATATTTGGAGTTAGTAGGAACTGCCGATGCTGGAGAATCTGAGATAACACGCTGTGAAGTTGGATGAACACAGCAGGCCAAGCAGCATCAGTGGAGCAGGCAAGTTTGATGTTTCGGGCCTAGACCCTTCTTCAGAAAATAGACCTTCTACTGAAGCAGGCCAGCTGTGTTCATCCAGCTTCACACCATGTTATCTTAAAATATCTGGAGTGTTTTTTATTGGAGGTAATTTAAAAGTTCACTGTAGACATTGGAGATTATTTTTATCGCACAAATCCTGACTGATTGTAACTGTTTGCTTTGCTTTAGACCTCTGCTGAGGCTGTTTTGAATAGTGACTAGGTGGAGAGGTGCTTATTTTGTCTGTTTTAGTTGGAGATCACCCTGCTAAGAACAAGCTGAGTTAGATAAAGTTTGCAAGCTGCTAGTCTGATCACTCTCTTACTTGTGAAAAGAATATCTTCTTGAGTTCAGGGTGAAACCTGTACTTTGGAAAACTGCAGAAACAAAAATGAAGCGGAGTCAGACAGGACTTTGTGAAGGGGATATTGTGACCAAAAATTCATTACAATCACAATGTATATTAATTACTTAAATGAGGGAAGTGAATATATTGTAGCCAGGTTTACAGATGACACACACATAGTTGGGAAGGCAAGTGGTCAGAGTGACACCTAGAGTTTGTAGAGGGATGGTGACACATTAAGCAAGTGGGCAGAAACTTGTCGGATGGGATATATTGTGGGAAAATGAGAGGTTTTGCACTTTGACAGGAAGAATAGAGAAGCTGACCATTATTTAAAGGAGGAAGAGTAAGCTACAGCACAGAGGGATTTGGGCGTCATCGTGCATCCATCACAAAAAAAACACAGTAAGTTCAACAGTAATTGAGAAAGCAAATGGAATGTTGGCCTTTTTCAAAGGGAATAGAGTATAAAATAGGGCGATCTTGCTAAGACTGTATAAGGACACAGTGGAAATGCTGTGAACAGTTTTGGTCCCCCATCAAAGGAAAGGTACACTGGCATTGAAGGCAGCCCAGGGAAGATTCACTAGGTGGATCCTAGTTTTGGAGGGACTGTCTCATGGGAGTTTAGGAGAATGAGAGATGACCTTATTGAATCTTTCAATATTCTTAGGGGACTTGGCATTATTTAATGTACTGAATATCTAACATACAAATGTTTAATATACTGAAGAACAGATTTTAAACTAGTGAGAGGGTATCAGGTTTTATGGGGAAAAGGCAGGAAAATGGAGTTGAGGATTATTATTTTAGTCAAGATTGCATTGAATAATGGAGAGACTTGATGGGCTGAACGGCCTGCTGCTGCTCGTTCATCTTATGGTCTTATCTCCGTTATATTTCCTGAGTAAGCTATGTTTAAAATGCTTCAGGGACAACAGTTTGTAATTAGTGACTTGACTACACCACTGAAATTTGAAAAAACTGTACATAATGTCAAGTAGACAACAGCTTATTGAATACTCTGTGTAGTTCTGATAGCCAGACTGTAAGAAGGATGTGATTGCACTAGAGAGGGTGCAGAGGAGATTCACTGTGGTGTTTGCTGGACTGGAGTGATTCAGCTATAAATAGAGACAGTGGGTTAGAGTTGCCTTTCTTGGATTAGAGAAGGGTTTGAGGGTAACTGATTGAGGTGCATAGTTATGAGGAGCGTAGATAGGGAGAAATATTTCCCCTTGAGAGTGCTTAATAACCAGGTGTGCAATTTTAAAGGTCAGAAACAGGATGTTTACAGGGGATTTAAAGACAATGTTTTTCACACGATGGGTGGTGCATATCTGGAGCTCACTGCCTACAAGGATGGTAGAGGTGGGAACCCGCAAGATATTTAAGAACTATGTAGATGAACGATAGAAATGCTATAGCTCACATAATGGGCAAAGTGCTGGAAAATGGGACAGATAGAAACTTGTTGACTGGTATGGATACAATGGCCTGAGGGATCTTTTTCTATTCTACTCTTTATACTCCAACCCATTTGATTTGTAAACCCATTGATTGTAACTAGAAAAAGTATTTTTCTTTTGTTCTGACCTTTCGAGTAGTAGGACGAGAGAGATGATGCACTCTACCAGCATAAGTCATAATATAATGCACAGCAGTCATTGTATATTATTGTAATTGTAAAGAATGACCATTCGCATAAAATACTCACGCTATAGCAATCCTGTTTCTGTCCTCTTTCAGATATGATGCCTCTTTTGCATAATTATGTGACTGTAGACACTGATGCATTTCTGTCTAATCCGAAAAACGTGGAGATTATTTATAACTTGTGTAAAAAGGTAAGTTCTTAAAGTCAAGTATTAGCTAAAGAAAGATAACCCTTCATTTATATAAACTTTTCACACCCACAAACTGTCCTACCAGTGAATTATTCTTTGATGTTAGGTCAGCACCGTGTTCTGGGAGTAGTCAGCAGTTTGTTTACCCTCAAAGTTCTTTTAACAGCAACAAAATTAGTGACTATTTAAATCTGATTTGATAGTATTGTCTAAGAAATAAATGTTGGCAAGTGCACATTGAGAGCTTCTATGTCTTTGCGAACTTCTAAACTTTAATCAGAACAGGCATCCATGGTTGAATGTCACACAGAGTAAGGTTCATTGGCTTAATGTCCCTCAAAACAGAAATCTTTGGCTTAATGTTTCATCTGAAAGGTGGCAGGTCCAATAAGTCAGTACATTTTTAATCCAATTAGTTATTCGCTGGAGGCCAAAGTTAGAGAAATATGGCAGAGTACAGGCAAGGACTAGTGTTAGATGGAATAGTGACTGGTTTTATAGAAATAGGAAGTTGCAAAGCATGACAGGATTCACATGTGTGGATCAAGTTTTTTTTTAAAATATAGGATATGGGCAGCCAAATTTTAGATAAACTGCACTTTAGGAATGGGTGGGAGGCCAACTATCACCACAGATTATGTGCTTAGATTTTGTTGGGAATCTTGAATTCACAACCATTTAGTGCTGCGAGATAGTTGTGGGGGGTGGTGAATTTGCACAGAATATAAAATTGAATGTTGCTTTTGTAAGAATTGTTAATGCTGCGAAATTAATTTTATTTGTAATGTTTATGAATCTGAGTAAATCAGATATTTCCACTTAAGCGTAGTTTGGGTTAATTTTTCAAGGTGTCTCATCTTCTGAGAAAAGTACAGTTAATGCAGTTTGTGAACGTCGCTTTTTTTTTCCAGATTGAATGACTGTGGTGTACCTAGATTGGGTTGCAGCGTTGTAATCAGCAACCCCTGTCAGAAATATCCATGAGGTAGCAGGCCACTGGGTGTGGCTGACTACCTCTAGCAATGTAAATGCCATCATATGGCACTCCATATTAGGGTTACATGCCAACATACTTGGGGTGGAGTGAGGGGAAATGAGGACACACTGTCATCAGGCATTTGCTGTGTAGAACGTCTTCTTGAGAGGCAAGAAAATGGAAACTAAATAAGTGTTACTATTGCAGTGTACTCCTTCACACTCTGAAAATCTGATTATATCAGATCCTCATTGAAAATTTTTGCCATTTCTCTTTGTTTCACTCATTCCTGTCCTAGGCATAGCCACCCTCAAATTAGCCAAGGCCTAGATAACATATTGCTAATTACTTGAGCAAATGTTTACTTGCGGTTTCATCACTGGACTGTCGTGGCACTGCAATACAGTTGCAGGTAATGACAGAGTAAATAGGGAGAAACTGTTGCTATTGACAGAAGCATCTAGAAGGAGAGGGCACTGATGTAAGGTGATTGGCAAAAGAAGTAATGGTGACTTGAGGGATATTTTGTTTTATGTAGTTAGGATTTGGAAAGTACTGCCGGTTGTGTGATGAAGGCAGATTGAATAAAGATTTTCAAGAGAGAACTGGATAATCACTTGAAAAGAAACAAAAATATGCAGGGCTGTGAGCAGAAGCCAAAGCAGGATCAGGTAAGTGGCTGTTACAAAGAGTCAGTCCAAACAGGGTCAAATGACCTTCTGTGCTGTGCTACCATTCCTTGCTTCTGTGAATGACGTTAACGAAAAGTGTTGCAGTTTTCTGTCCAAGTGCTGGGAGTGTTTTACAGAAAATATCTTAATCTTCACTGTGTATCGTCACTGCCCATGTAGCCAGCTTGTCTATATTTTACAGTAGGTTTTAAGTAAAGGTGGCATATTTATTTGGCCCTTGTATAATTGTTTTCAAATCTAATTCTTCATTCCCACAAGACTGTAAATATGTAATATATTCTCAGGTCCTCACTGGGGATGCTGGGGAAGATGCAGAATGCCATGCTGCAAAACTGCTTGAGGTGATTATCCTTCAATGTCGAGGAAAGGGCATTGATCAGGTAACTTGATGGACTGACATGAATGTACCTTGGGATAAAATCTCTAACTTTGATTTCCAAAGCAAAGACTAAGTCACATGAGGCCAGCTGGAGCATTGTATTGTATAGGCTTGATTAACTAATGGTAATTGATCTTTCCATAAATTATGGAGATGATTAATTAATCCATGGATTTGTTCAGCAAGAGATCAGCATATTTAATGTAACATGCTGAATTGACAGTTCAGTTGGAAATGTTGGCTTAGTTTGTTCAGCAGAATTCTGTGCCTAATGCGTAGAGTCTTCATCTCCTACCAACTAAGTGACCAGTGAACCATTTTGGTTTTTGTTTTATTTAGCAGTTCATTTGTATCCTCATACTAGTTAATCCTCTTTCCCATGCAGTCACAGCATTCAGTATTGCAGAGGGATATCTCAGAATGCCACTTTTGCACAATGTTAGATCCAGCTGTTGTGATGTATTCACAAATATCCTGATTTGTGCTGTATGCTTAGATTGATGTTACTACAGCCTGCGGGCTTGAATCAAGGTTAACGTGTTTTCTGTTGCAAGTGGGCGTGTTTCTCATGTGAATATTGGAATCTCTGCTGCCTTGTTATTTCTACCTCATTCAAGGCTAGATTTAAGATTTGCTGTGAATTAATTCACAACTTATGATTTTACCTATGACATTCTGTGTTCTACAAATCCTATATCAGGATTCAAATCTCATCCGTTAAAGTCATTATAAACACACGAAGAAGGAACAAGAATAGGCCACTCGACCTTTTTGAGTCTGCTGCATCATTCAATAGGATCATTGCTGATCTGTTTTTAACCTTGATTTGACTTTGCTACGTGTCCCCAGTAATCCGTGATCCCGTTGGTAATCAAGAACTTATCTCTGTCTGTTTTAAAAATATGCAAGTTTCTGCATCTGTTTCCTTGTGAAAATTCCACATGCTGCGAACCCTTTGAGAGAAAAGAAAACTGTTTTTCTCCTCTCTCTTAACGGGCAAGCATTTATTTTTAAACTATGACCCCGAGTTCTAAGTTCTTCCATAAGAGGTAACATCTGTTTGAGAGTCCACTGTTCCCAGCTGCTTTTCTGCAATGCTGACTGCAGACCACTCTCCCCAGCCTGCTTATGCATTGTTCTTCCTTTAAAATTAATTTACATATTTAGAATCATGGTATGAATATGCTATTTTTTGTGGTTAAGGCCTCATGATGCATTAGCCTGCATCTTCTAAGAAAGTATGTCAGCAGTAAAGTAGCCCCAATGAGTGAGACACATCACTAAAATCTCGGGCTTGAAGTATTGAAACAGGTATGATTTATGCGCTGAAATAATGTTAAGTATTCACTCAACTTCTGAAAACAGGAACTGCAAAGGTGTCCATGAAATATTTAGTGGAGCTGTTTTTTGTTTATTTTTTTAGGCCTCCCTCTTAGGTTGACACTGATTGATATTTAAGATAGCTGGTTGCCTACACCACACTGGTATCTGACCCAAGGAGCTCTTTTACTGTTTTCACAGCAAGTATCCACAGAATATTTGACTGCCAAAGAGATTAAAACTAAACCCAATATGACCTCTGTCAATACAACCTCTATTCACATTTTCCAGCAGGGATAGAGACCAGGAAGGCAATTTATCTTAGTCTATCATGGAAGCATACTGACATTGATAGTACATAAGGCTGAACTGGCCAAGGGTTACCTCAGTAAACCAGGAATCAGGCTGAATACGTCTTTGACATCCTATATTCAATCGTAGCATTTGTCCGCTGAACCTTTTTTGTAAAGGAAGATAGTATTTTGGTGAATGGCAGTGTGGTGATCCAGCACCTCATCTCTCTTTTCCTCCTCACTGCTCCAATGTTCCTTATGTCAATGGTCCATTGCAGTATCTTCTGATAGACACATTATGGCTGACCTTGTTGGGTGTTGCCTATTTTCATAAAGACATATACTACCTACTTTACAAGGCTTAAAAAAAACTTAAGCTGAATTTTTTTTCAACACAAATGTTTTTGATGGCTCTGAGATGGGGTTTTTTTCTGGGAATTTAGGGCCTATATTTACCTAAAAGCAGGCAGTTGACTATTGGTTTGACATTTTATTTAAGAAGCAGCAGTTTAGCTGATGGGGAGGCGATGGCCTTGTGGTATTATCACTGGACTGTTAATCTAGAAGCGCCGTTATGTTCTTGTTATCAGCGTTTGAATCCTGCCATGGCAGATGGTGGATTTGAATTCAATGAAAATCTGGAATGAAGAGTTTATATGACCATGAATCCATTGTCGATTGTCGGGGAAAAACCCATCTGGGTCACGAATGCCCTTTAGGGAAGGAAACTGCCGACCTTACCTACCCTGGCCTATGTGTGACTCTAAACCCACAGCAATTACTTCCAACTGCCCTCTGGGCGCTAAGGGATGGGCAATAAATGCTAGTCCAACCAGTGATGCCCACATCTCATGAGTGAATTTGAGAAAACTTAGACAGCTAAGAATATACATAGAACATACAACAATACAGCGCAGTACAGGCCCTTTGGCCCTCAATGTTGCGCCGACCTGTGAACTAATCTAAGCCCATATCCCTACACTATCCCATCACCATCCATATGCTTATCCAAGGACTGCTTAAATGCCTCTAATGTGGCTGAGTTAACTACATTGGCAGGCAGGGTATTCCATGCCCTTACCACTCATGATAGTAGAGGGTGGTTCGCTCATGCCAGGAGATGAACCAGTGGTTGACACAGAGTATGTAGATCCTGCTCCCTCAGTAAAGCCCCTTAGATCTTTCTTATTTCCTGGCTTGGCTTCCTTCTGCAAAATGTAATTACTGATAGCATTGTCACATAAAGGGAAAGAATGATCCCCTGTCTCTAAGCACTTACTGATAACCCCTATCACTAGGGGCTGATAGGATTCGGGTTAGGGTTAGTTCTGAACTGGTCAATCAATTGTTTGAACCCCTCCGTCCGATAATTACCAAATCCACACCCAAATGTCAGCACGGTCACCTCCTGACTTGAGATAATATACATTATTCTGGGAACATCTCTGGCCCTTTTAAAACACTGTCATTGATAAGGGTGTACAGAAGGCACCATCTCGGAATATCAATATGGACGGGTGAAAAAAGTGACATAGATTCTTGCAGGGACTATTTACTGCCCATCCCCAGTTGCCCTCGAGAAGGTGGAAGCTTTTGAACTGCTGCGGTCCATGTGTGGTTGGTAGACCCACAAGGTTGTCAGGGAGGGAATTCCAGGATTTTGACGTAGCGACAATATATTTCCAAGTCAGGATGGTGAGTGTCTTGGAGGGCAACTTGCAGATAGTAGTGTTCCTGCGTATTCCTGGAGAGAAAAAAACCTATTTCGCTAATGAAGTGGTCTAACGCTAAGCAAAGCAGTTATTACAAAGCATTTGTGTACCTATTCTAAAAAGCATAATATAATAAAGATTCAGTATTTTTGTACATTGAAAGTGAACAAGTTACTAGACAGTCCAGCATTGAAGGGTGTAAAGTATTTATGAGGAATAAAACAGCAGCTTCCATGTACATCCTGAAAATTCTAAAAGTGTATATATTTTCTCTGTCTCACTAGTGTATTCCATTGTTTGTTGAAGCAGTCCTGGAGCGACTAACACGTGGAGTTAAAACGAGTGAACTCCGGACCATGTGTCTCCAGGTGGCCATTGCAGCCCTTTACTACAGTCCCATGCTGCTTGTGAATACCTTGGAAAACATTCGCTTTTCACACAGCGCAGAACCTATCACAGCACAGTTTATTAATCAATGGATGAATGACACAGATTGCTTTCTTGGGTAAGCAAATCCTTTGGTCAGACAAATAAGCAATGTTGTATTTTTTTTTTGCTGAATTACAAAATCTGCTGCAAGTCTCAAGGTGCTGGCACAAGTTTGAACACCAAGGTAAAGACAGGCGATGTTTCTTTTCTTTTAAGTACTTGCACAAGAGCACAGAAGTATCCACACAAAAAAAATTTAGGTAGCATGTACAGTGTTTCTGCAGTTTCCAACTCGTTATTTGAAAGACATTGAAACTATACATTGTATACAGTGTTAATTCTCAAGAATTATTGTCGAGGTTGCAGTTAGAAAAGACTAACGGTACTGTTGACAGTGAATGGGAGAAGGCTGAGATTATTTAGCAAGTAAATTATGATTCACGTCCTACAATGTGGATCCAGAAAAGGTTGAATTATTCTCAAGAGAGTTATGCACCACTAAAGAAGATCTTTCAACTCATTGTGCCCATACCTACTCTTAGAAAGTACTCTGCTGTTAATCCCACTTCTGAGCACTTTCCCCATTGCTTTGCTCAAAGTTCTACATTGAGTGCTTACCCTGTTCCCTTTTAAACTTTATTATTGCATCTATTTGTACCACTCTTTCGGTCAGTTAGAAGACATGATGTGGAAATAATATCAGATCAACAAGGAGGCCTAGATTTTCTTGATACTGGTATTAAAATTAAAATAGGATTGTACAAATTTTGTCCTATGAACATGAATGCATTTGTGCATGTTTATTGCTATAATATTTACTTGGAATGTTTTTCTGCAAGAGTTTCCATTTATTAGTTAACTTTTGAAAATTGGCCCCCTCCCCCATTTGGGTTTTTTGCTATTCTCTCCTGCACATTATTACCAGTATATACAAGAAGCATTGTGCAGAGATATGATTGACCAGATTTACTGAAGTTTCAAAAATCTCGTTATCAAAGGGGCATTTGAAACATCTATACATTCTGGGCAGTGTAGGTTCACGAAAATTATTTTTTATGGTTGATGAATAGTTAGTACTAGCAAAGACGAGAAATGCTGTGAGACTACTAACACAGAGGGTGAGAAGCCTCGGGTATAATTTAGTATCTGTTTTAAATTAGAAAAAATTTTGCTCATCTAAATAGGTAGACCCATTTCCTTTTGGTTGGGAATAAATAGACATTTGGGTTGTGCATATGGGGCTGTCACTGACCCGCTGGACTGTAGGTCAAGAGACCATTGAAAATGAGGACTATTCATGACGTTCTGAGTGCCCCATTTTTCAACATGGTTTAATGTGAGTACTTGCATGCTGAGATAATAAAATGTGAGGCTGGATGAACGCAGCAGGCCAAGCAGCATCTCAGGAGCACAAAAGCTGGCGTTTCGGGCCTAGACCCTTCATCAGAGAGGGGGATGGGGAGAGGGAACTGGAATAAATAGGGAGAGAGGGGGAGGCGGACCGAAGATGGAGAGTAAAGAAGATAGGTGGAGAGAGTGTAGGTGGGGAGGTAGGGAGGGGATAGGTCAGTCCAGTGAAGACGGACGGGTCAAGGAGGTGGGATGGGGTTAGTAGGTAGCTGGGGGTGCGGCTTGGGGTGGGAGGAAGGGATGGGTGAGAGGAAGAACCGGTTAGGGAGGCAGAGACAGGTTGGACTGGTTGTGTGGTGCAGTGGGGGGAGGAGACGAACTGGGCTGGTTTAGGGATGCAGTAGGGGAAGGGGAGATTTTGAAACTGGTGAAGTCCACATTGATACCATATGGCTGCAGGGTTCCCAGGCGGAATATGAGTTGCTGTTCCTGCAACCTTCGGGTGGCATCATTGTGGCACTGCAGGAGGCCCATGATGGACATGTCATCTAGAGAATGGGAGGGGGACTGGAAATGGTTTGCGACTGGGAGGTGCAGTTGTTTGTTGCGAACTGTGCGGAGGTGTTCTGCAAAGCGGTCCCCAAGCCTCCGCTTGGTTTCCCCAATGTAGAGGAAGCCGCACCGGGTACACTGGATGCAGTATACCACATTGGCAGATGTGCAGGTGAACCTCTGCTTAATGTGGAATATCATCTTGGGGCCTGGGATGAGGGTGAGGGAGGAGGTGTGGGGACAGGTGTAGCATTTCCTGTGGTTGCAGGGGAAGGTGCTGGGTGTGGTGGGGTTGGAGGGCGGTGTGGAGCGAACAAGGGAGTCACGGAGAGAGTGGTCTCTCCGGAAAGCTGACAGGGGAGGGGATGGAAAAATGTCTTGGGTGGTGGGGTCGGATTGTAAATGGCGGAAGTGTCGGAGGATAATGCGTTGTATCCGGAGGTTGGTAGGGTGGTGTGTGAGAACGAGGGGGATTCTCTTGGGGCGGTTGTGGCGGGGGCGGGGTGTGAGGGATGTGTTGCGGGAAATACGGGAGACGCGGTCAAGGGCGTTCTCGATCACTGTGGGGGGAAAGTTGCGGTTCTTAAAGAACTTGGACATCTGGGATGTGCGGGAGTGGAATGTCTTATCGTGGGAGCAGATGCGGTGGAGGCGGAGGAGTTGGGAATAGGGGATGGAATTTTTGCAGGAGGGTGGGTGGGAGGAGGTGTATTCTAGGTAGCTGTGAGCCCACCGACTCCCACAGCTACCTAGAATACACCTCCTCCCACCCACCCTCCTGCAAAAATTCCATCCCCTATTCCCAATTCCTCCGCCTCCGCCGCATCTGCTCCCACGATAAGACATTCCACTCCCGCACATCCCAGATGTCCAAGTTCTTTAAGAACCGCAACTTTCCCCCCACAGTGATCGAGAACGCCCTTGACCGCGTCTCCCGTATTTCCCGCAACACATCCCTCACACCCCGCCCCCGCCACAACCGCCCCAAGAGAATCCCCCTCGTTCTCACACACCACCCTACCAACCTCCGGATACAACGCATTATCGTCCGACACTTCCGCCATTTACAATCCGACCCCACCACCCAAGACATTTTTCCATCCCCTCCCCTGTCAGCTTTCCGGAGAGACCACTCTCTCCGTGACTCCCTTGTTCGCTCCACACCGCCCTCCAACCCCACCACACCCGGCACCTTCCCCTGCAACCGCAGGAAATGCTACACCTGTCCCCACACCTCCTCCCTCACCCTCATCCCAGGCCCCAAGATGACATTCCACATTAAGCAGAGGTTCACCTGCACATCTGCCAATGTGGTATACTGCATCCAGTGTACCCGGTGCGGCTTCCTCTACATTGGGGGAACCAAGCGGAGGCTTGGGGACCGCTTTGCAGAACACCTCCGCACAGTTCGCAACAAACAACTGCACCTCCCAGTCGCAAACCATTTCCAGTCCCCCTCCCATTCTCTAGATGACATGTCCATCATGGGCCTCCTGCAGTGCCACAATGATGCCACCCGAAGGTTGCAGGAACAGCAACTCATATTCCGCCTGGGAACCCTGCAGCCATATGGTATCAATGTGGACTTCACCAGTTTCAAAATCTCCCCTTCCCCTACTGCATCCCTAAACCAGCCCAGTTCGTCCCCTCCCCCCACTGCACCACACAACCAGTCCAACCTGTCTCTGCCTCCCTAACCGGTTCTTCCTCTCACCCATCCCTTCCTCCCACCCCAAGCCACACCCCCAGCTACCTACTAACCCCATCCCACCTCCTTGACCTGTCTGTCTTCCCTGGACTGACCTATCCCCTCCCTACCTCCCCACCTACACTCTCTCCACCTATCTTCTTTACTCTCCATCTTCGGTCCGCCTCCCCCTCTCTCCCTATTTATTCCAGTTCCCTCTCCCCATCCCCCTCTGTGATGAAGGGTCTAGGCCCGAAACATCAGCTTTTGTGCTCCTGAGATGCTGCTTGGCCTGCTGTGTTCATCCAGCCTCACATTTTATTATCTTGGAATTCTCCAGCATCTGCAGTTCCCATTATCTCTGATACTTGCATGCTGAGAATCTGGTTATGTAGTCTAAATACACCCAATGGAAAACACAGTAGGACCAAATACTGTGTCTCAATTTACCACAACCTCCATCATCCATTAGATAGCAGTCTGCTCCACTTACAGTTCCAGTGCGGAAGGATATAGAAAAATGTGTTGCAACAGAGTGGCACAATGTCTTGAATTTATAATATTTTATAATTTATTTTGTCTCTGTGACAGTAGTAAAACTTATTGCGGTAGCAATGCTGTATTAATAATAAAGATAACCAAAAAGTTTTATAATGCTCATACAGTGAGTAAATTTGTCATTGCATGCTTCATTTATTTTGATTGTTTTAAAAGAAAATGGTTAAATGAATTCAACCTTATCTACCTGAATTGGATTTAATAATGTGTTCTGACTGCAGTTTAAAGCCTCCATTATAATTGCTTTTATTGCCAGGCTTCATGATCGGAAGGTCTGCATCATTGGTCTGAGCACGCTAATGGAAATGCAAAACAGACCAGAAGCTGTGGATGCTGTGGCCGCTCAAATTCTACCTTCATTGCTGCTCCTCTTCCTTGGCCTAAAGCGAGCATATGCAAGCAGAGCTCCCACTGACCAGAATGAGAATGGAGAAGAAGCTAATGAGGACACTGAAGAGAACGGTTCTTTGTTTCTTTGTTATGCATTTACTTTTCTAATGAATGCAGACTTCTCTCCCATGTATGCATATAGTTTGCTAATGAATGCAGACTTCTCTTCAGCGTGTGCATATGGTCCCTCTCCCTTTTCTTTTCCTGTTATCAAGGAGTGAATTCTGTGTTATCAGCTGAAGGCAGCAGGTACCTTCTCTAGGTGGCCATTATTATAAGAATCAGCAAGCTATTTGACTGTTGCTGTCAGGGCTGGTAGAAGCCAACCAAACCAAATAATACAGCTATCCAACTATCCAATGTCCATATGTTCATTTTCCATCTGGGATTGTTGGATAGTTGTCAGGACTGAGGCTGCTAACTTTCCTCCCTGTAACCAGCCCCAAGAGATGCTGAAGCCATTTGTGATAGCACTATCGTCATTTAAAGTCGTTTCAACTCTTGTCTGAGACATATTTTATAACCAAGTGCCAGACTTAACACATTTAGCACCAACATCTAGGTAATTATTTGCACTAATGAGCATATGCACCTAGCTTGCGTTATGGTTGTTGCATAGAAAATAAAGGGGATTTAAAAATCTCAAGCTACATTTTGTCCATGCTGTTATCCCATTTATTTTTTAAGTGCAAAATGGACTGAGCAAAGTTTTGTTTGATATTTTAATAACCTGTTGAAGATTAATTATGGTGACAATTCTCCATGAAGTGTGGCAAGATGTTTTGTCAAATTGAATCAGATGCAGAAATGACTCTACCAATCTGCAAGCACAAGCTACCAGGAAAGATCACAGGACAGCAGCTGTGTACAGGACCCTGACAAATTACCCCATACACTGCAATTCATTGAAACCAGCTTCTGGACTCTGACTGAGACGTTTGGAGAAAATATTTAGCAATAACACCTGAAGGACTATTCATCCAATTTAATAGACTTGCATTTAATATGTGCTGCAGAAGCTAATTCACTTTAACTGGGAGACACTGCTGTAACGGTAATGTCGCCAGACCAGTCATCTGGAGACCCAGGGGACACTGGTTCAAATCCCACTATAACACTGGCATGATCTGAATTCAGTAGATTTTAATAAAAAAGGTCCAGAATAGTAGCCATGAAATTATCGTCAATAGTCATAAAGGCCCATCCTATTCACTGATGTTCTTTAGGGAAGAAAAATGTGTCATCCTTACCTGGTTTGGCCCCCCCATGTGCTGACATTGACAGTAGTGTCCCTCCAACAGTTACCTCAGCTGACAAGAATTAAATTAAGAACCATGGCTTTCTATAGATAGCTCCTTCCTGGTTAAACTAGCTGATACATCAGTTGAGCATCAATAATCTTTTCTTTACCCTGACATAATCCTTAATGTGCCCATGCTTTTATTGAACAAAGGTTTTCTTTCTAAGATGTAATTTTCAATTTCAGAAGAGATTCCAAGCGATGAAGATGACATTCACGAAGCAGGGCAGCAGTACCTGGAGATGTTGGAGCAGCATCAGGTGCAGGATGATGACGAGGATGATGATGATGATTGGGATGAAGATGGTTTAGAAGAGACTGCTCTGGAAGGATTCTCCACACCTCTAGATGAAGACAATAGTGTTGATGAATATCAGATATTTACGTCAGCACTCCTAAGTATGTGTTTTCAGATTGTATGCTCATAATTGAAATTTAATCATTTAACTAAATGTTTCAATGAGCATCTGCTGAATTCTTGTTTAAAAAAAGTCTTGTTTTCCATGCGTCACAATTTGTATCAGTCAAATACCATACTGCAGAAGGGGGTGTTGAAATAAATCATGACCGTTGGATGAATTGTTTTCCAGTGAAATGATTGATTTTCAACCACTCAAATTACTTAAAACATGTCCTAAATAACATGAGATAACAAGGTGTAGAGCTGGATGAACACAGCAGGCCGAGCAGGAAAGCTGATGTTTTGGGTCTGAAGAAGGGTCCAGATCCAAAACGTCAGCTTTCTTGCTCCTCTGATGCTGCTTGACCTGCTGTGTTCATCCAGCTGTACACCTTGTTATCTCAGATTCTCCAGCATCGGCAGTTCCCACTGCCTCCTAAATAACATTCTTTTTGTGTATCAATGATACTGATAAATGCGCATTGTGAAACTGCAAAAACTTCTAACTTGGGGAGGAGGGAGTCCTTTTGAGCATTGCAATTATCTGTCTTAACTGTGAATTTTTTGATCAGGATTTCCTGTCACTGCTACACCATTGAGAAAATAAGTGACTAATTCTTAAGTTTCAAAGTTAACCAATCTGCTGGTTTTCTGTAAAATCACATTGCTGCCGTAGCTACTAACTTGCCACTCCATCAAAATGCAATAGATGGCAGAAGAAAGAAAAAGAGCACCCTTAACAGCAACAGCTCCAATCGTTCTCTTTCAGTAGGGTATCCCCCTGCACCAGTATGTTATGCATTGCAGACAGAGAGATGCCAATATTGTTGTGGGAGAGTTGTATGTTTTACAGCCTGAAGTTGTTTATGTTACAGGAGTACAGAGTAGAGATGCTGCCTGGTACCAGACTCTCACTGCCCCCTTGAGTGAGGACCAGAAGAAACAGTTGCAGGAAATCTTTACACTGACAGAACAACGGAAAAACGAAGCAGGTTAGTGCCAGTTGCAGCATTACACTCTCTTTTTCAGTATAACTGGCAGTAAATGTTAAGAGTGTTTGGACTCTGAACATGCAATTAGTCCTCACTTAAATTGATAGTTGCATCCCTGAAAATTGCAGCTTTATGTGAAACACTTTTAAACAAATTGCATTTTACCATGAAAACCAGCTTACAAATGTAGTTTGGTTCTCTAGTACTTTCCTGATCAGAATCGTAGCCTTTAAGTTATAATGATTCATATCACTGAATTCCCTTTCTAGTAACTGAAGTAACTTTCAAGACAAAATATAAAAGAAAATTTGTAACTAACCGCTGGCAGTACCTCCTGCTGGTTGCCTGTCTTGCTAGCTCACCATGTACCCCTCTTTCTCTGACATTACTGATTGCTGCAGACTCTCGAACTTGCGACCTTTACTGCTTTTTGGCTTGCCATCTCTCTGAACCTCCCAGTTCCCTGCTTACTGCTTCCATCTCCTCAACCTTTTCCTTTTGTAGTCCAAATCCTATCCGAATTTGGAACTCTCAGATTATGGAAGTGCGTGTCCTGATTGCACAAACGTACTAAGTTAGAACTGCTTTAATGGATTTTTATTTGAAAATTCTCCTGCTCTTGCTTCTCTTCTTTGTAAATGAGTGCTCTCGAAATGACAAGCAAGAGGCAGAAGGAGCTGCTGAAGCATTGTGTTTGCTGGATCAAACTGGTGAGCGCATGAATGTGTTTTCAAACCACCCGAAAGATCTTGGTCCTCTAAACCTCACCATCAATTTGCAGACTTCTTGTTTCTTCTATGTGAAGGTTAAGTGAATGAGGAATAATGGTAGATTATCTACTGTCTGAATAAACTTCAGCATTTACTTCCAAGATGATGCCATTGGGCCAGGAACAAGCAGCAGTCCAACAAATGATCCAGATCCTGTTGAGTAAAAGCTTCTGGATGCAAACCATGGTCAGCAGCACCTTCACTTCTGCTTCTCATTCCTCGTCTCCAGAACCCTAGCTTGCAGTAAGAGTTTTTTTAAAAACCATCCCATTATGTTGGTAGATAATAAAATGTGAGGCTGGATGAACACAGCAGGCCAAGCAGCATCTCAGGAGCACAAAAGCAAAATACTCTCGGATGAAGGGTCTAGGCCCGAAACGTCAGCTTTTGTGCTCCTGAGATGCTGCTTGGCCTGCTGTGTTCATCCAGCTTCACATTTTATTATCTTGGAATCTCCAGCATCTGCAGTTCCCATTATCTCTGATACATTTATGTTGGTAGTTGTGCACAATCTTGATATGTACTTCCACAAGCAGAGACTCCGTTTCAGATCACATCTGGATCTGGGACACTGAATGAGGAGTTCAGCAAGTAGAAAGTGGGAGATTTGGGAAGTGAGAGGTTTGAAGGGGAAGGATTGGAAAGAAAATGACTGAGAAAGTGAAACAAACTGTAAGTCAGAGGGCCAGCATTAAAAAGGTGAGTAAAGGGAGTGGGAGAGGCTACTCCAAAATGGTGTTGATCACGTGGCATATTTTTAAAAGCTCGCAACTCTAAAGGTCTCTTTGACTGATTGTTAAAGCAAAACAACGTAAAACACAGCACTGTTAAATGGGAACTTGATTGTATTCTACTTCCCCTTTCACCACCCTCTGGAAGCTTTAAAATATACTCCTTTCGATTGGTAACACATAAGCTTCCGCAGTACTTTGGATTGCCTGGTGATGTCACTAGTGGACTTGATCCTGAGAATGATATTCAAATTTCAGTATTAAACCAGAAAGTTTTTGAAAGCTTTTTATTTATCGGTATTGGAAGTTTCTGGGAAAACAGACAGAATTAACAAAACTCATGAACTTCTCTGTGGTTTCAAACTAAGCAAATCTTACATGGAATTAAATGAATTTGTGACAACATAAAAGATTTTTTGGCTCAACTGGCCTGTGTTGGTATTTACACTTAACAACTAAGTCTCTGTCTAGCCTACCTCAGCTCACAACATCTACCCATCTGTCTATTAATTTATCCCTCGCATTTATTCACTTAAATGCACCTGTGGTATTCACTGCAACAATTACTTCTGGTAGTGAGTTCCACAGGAAACCTTATTGCATTATCTGCCCAACTTGAAATTGTATGACTTGACTGCAAGTTACTGAAAAAATTTACCATAAATGTTGTATAACAGTGTCAGGACCTTGGTGCAACCTTGCAATGATGTTACAGAATTGTACATTATGCGCAGAATAAAAAGAGCAATGTGGGTGGAGTTAGGGCATGCTTTACACTGCATTGCCCTTTCTTGTTTAACTCATGGTGGTGTTTTACATACGGACGTGAGCACATCAAGGTAGCGTAGTCCTCACCAAATGTGACTGTAAGATCACAATCTTGTATGTATGTGATTGTCGTATATATCCATATTTAATATTAGAGCATAATACATGGTGTTACTTTGAAACCTGAACCTGAAGACAGTTCTTGACTTTGTTTTCACCTTGTGCAGTCTGTGTTGAACACTAAATTCGTATTGTGGCATCAAATGTCACAGTAAAGAAGTAGCTGTGTGTTTCAAAAGCTGAAAGGGTTCTTCAGTCCCCAGAGGGTTCAATAAAAGGAAAGTTGATGAAATTAAATAAAATATCTATTCATTAGATAATTGAAATTATGGAATACCGGAACAGATTTTTTTGTTCATATTAGTTTTCCCAAATAAATGACTGATTGGACAACACACAAGCCGAAAATTCATGTTTTTTCCAGTGGACTTTTGGGAATTTTTTGGAACTGAGACATCATTTGTCTCTGCTGACGTGAGTATATTGAGCAGATTCCTCACTGTCAAGTGGATAAAGATGCTTTGATGTGAAAGGTTTATTCATTGTACCTTACGTGACAATGTGTTTTCATTGTGTTCCACAGGAAATATGGAATTTGTGTGTGAAAACCACTAATAATCCCCCGTCACGCACTTCCTCCGATTTGAATGTGACTAGTGTTTATGCATGTGCCTTTCAGTGTTTTGCCTGTATGCTGTTTTAGCTTTAACATCATTTCATATGGCAAAATGTTCAGCTTCCAAATGAGTCAGGGCATCTACCAGCCAATCTAGGGTTTTGTTGCCAGGATTTCTGCTGGCTGTATTGGCTGTCATTCCATGATTCCTCATTTTTCACTGAAAATCCTAACAAACTGCCTTGGAAATCATAGAAGATAACATCATTTCCAAACTAGATATGATGAATTTTTACTTTCATGATTGAAGATTTGAGGAAAAGTTCAGACTTTAAATTGTATTAGAATATGTCTGTCATTGGCGAGCTTTGAAAACCCAATTGGAAATGGCTGGCGAATTTTCTTTGCGGTGTACTACCAGAGGCAAATGCTGTTAACTTCCCATTTCTTAAAAAGTTACTCAGTACTGTAATTTTTAATCACAAATAATTTGTGCCAGACTGCTTGAACATCTGAGGACAATGCTGTTTTGGTATTCAGTGCAGGAGGAACTTTTATAGATTAGGCTGAGTCAAATTTGTTTGACATTAATGAACTAGTGGGAATAGAGGAGAAGACAACGGCAGGCATGTTTCAGAATTCCAATAAAAGCAGAATGAACGAAGCTGAAATCTGGTTCATGAGTGACTCCTTTATCCATTTCCTTGGTGTTTTTAAATTAACAACAGAATTTAAACTAACTTAGTATTAAGATTTTCCAGATGGATTTTTAGAAGATGACTAACATGCTGTGGTTGTATGGTTTAAGTCTTCTCCCATTTCAGGTTTGAATTGTGTTCAATATTTCATTTTCTTTCATTTTCTTAGAATCCAAGAAAATTGAAGGACAGGGTGGCTATAAGTTTGACATAACCGCACCAGTTCCCACAGCGTTCAATTTTGGAGCAACCCCAGGGGACAACTGACCTACAGATGGCATTTTATTAAACTTCAGGGCATCGTGAAAAAATTCTTCCATCCATCAGCATTACTGAAGCTGTCGGTAGACCTTCGGTACTAGTGTTGAACCCTCCCAGTGCTGAATCGTAACTTTATCATTTGAGGGTTTTGTCGGTGTTTATTTTCTTCCTCAAGTGAACGGAGTGAAAATCATCTCCTCTCTCCCACCCTCTCCCTCTGCAGGCACTACGGGGAAAGGTATGGTTAACTACCACCGCTCAGGTTCCCAAAATACAGGCATTTGACGGGTTAATACAGATACATAGTGCCTTCTGTCGCATGTGGATTGCCTCAGATTGTAGTTTGGAAAGAAGTGGCATGATTTTAAAGAAAAGTACTTTAACTTTTTTTTAAATATTTACCAGAGATTTAAAAAGAATCTGTTTATTGCAGCTCTGCTATTTTTAAATTTACGTGTGGTAACTGTTTTAACATTTAAAATATTATCCTTGGTAAAAGAACCTGTGGGTTTCTGTGATTTGTGATTGCAGTGGTAGCCTTAGAGAAAAGAATTGTAGCTCCTTTAAAATTACGTGGAAATTCACAAGTCCATCTTGATGGACAATCGTGATTCCTTTTTTCTGAAAGGGGAATAAATTTTAATAACCATGCACAGTGGAAAAATATCAATATTCTGGCAGTATGTTTAGCTGTTTAATTGCAGATGAGAGGATTTTAGACTTTTGAAATGAATTATTTTCTTGTTTATGTTATTTAGAATATCAAATACCCATCTGGGTAAAACAGGAATTGTCACGGCCGGGCTACTGTACTTTTACATTGGTTCTTTGAGAGAGCTTGTGAGTTTTCATTCTCAACTATTGGGTGCCTCAATAAAACCATTGGTTGAGCACACTTGTCTGAATGAATTTTGTTTGCTGAAATCTAACAGGATTACAAGTTTTGACTATTTTTTTAAAAGAAGCCGAGGGTTTAAGGGCTATGCTGCTGGACTTCATAAAGTCAACAGAGTAAAAAGGAAAGTGAGACTGGAGCTCTCGACGTGACAACATAAGAAGCGAATCAACACTGGAACAGTTGTAAAGGAAGCCATACCATTGATGATCATTTAGACTAGAACTTTGAGATGATAGAATATTTTCAAAGTAAACATTAGATTCCAGAATTCAAGGAAGTAATCAGCCGCTGTTTTTTTTAATACTTTCAGGGAATGGGAGTGTCACTGGCTAGGCCAGTATTTCTTGACCATCCTTTAGATGATGTTGAGAAGGAGATCGTGAGCTGCCTTTTTGAACTGCTACAGTCCATTGGTGTAGGTACACCTGAAATGCTGTTGCAGAGGGAGTTTCAGAATATGGGTATACATATGCAATGAAATATTTCCAAGTCTGGATGGTGAGTGGCTTGGAGGGGAACTTGTGGGTGATTCTGTTCCCTTGTATCTGCTGTTTGCTCTGAGAAAGTAGTGGTCATGAGTTTGCAAAGAGCTGTTGTCTTTCCTGGGAACCTCCACAAAATTGAGGCCCCGAAGACTTTGGTACAGCAGTATTGCTAATTTGAATTGATGGAAGAAATACTCAGGAGAAGAAATCTGATTACTCTGATGTATCCACAAGGATCTGTGTTAAGGCTTTAATTAACCATGTTACTTATTAACAACTTAGATAATGGCTTAGAAAATCATATATCCAGATTTGCTGCTAATAAAGTTGGGTGTCTTTAAGACAAGACGGATATCATACGCAGTATTGATGGACGAGGTGAATTAGCTCAACTGTAGCAAATGGAGTTCAGCGTGAGCAAGTGTGAGTTTATCCATTTTGGACTTAAAAAGGATAGAGATGAAGGTACTAACTAGATGCAATGAAATTAATACGGTAAATGACGAAAGAGACTTGGGGGTTCAGGTGCGTAGATCTTTAAAATGCCGCAAACAGAAAATAATAAATAAGACCAGTTGAATGCTTCTTTCAGATCTAGAAGATTGGAATGGAAAGACACAGAAGTTGCACTGCAGATGTACAAAACCCTGGTTATACCCCAGTTGGAGTACTGTGGGTAGATTTGGGCACTACATCTTAGGAAATATATATTGTCCTTGGAGTGAGTACAATGTCACTTTACAAGAATGATACCTGGACTTCAGGGATTACTTTTATGAGGAGAGATTATACAGATTAACCTGCTTTCTCTAGAACTTAAAAGATGAAAGGATGATCTGTTCCAAGCCTTCAAGACATTTATAGGAAAAGACAGGGATAAACTATTTCTACTGGTTGCAGATCATAGATCTAAGAAACATAATCTGAAAATTAGGTCTAGACTGTTCAGGAGTGATGCAGAAGCGCTCTCGAACACACAAAGCATGGTACAGGTTTGGGACTTGCCTTCCACAAATGGAATGTTAGATGTTAAATGTTAGATCAGGTTTTAGGTTTAATTGATAAATTTTTGTTGAGCGCAGGTATTATGGAATATGGGCCAAAGACTGGTTAGCCTCAATCTAATTAAATGGCAGGACAGGCTCAAGGGGCTGAATGGCATGCTGCTGTTCCTATGTTTATGTTTTGGAACCGAATTTTACTGGTCCTGGAGAAGTCACCTCCAAGTATTAAGGAAAACATCCAACCTGAAACCAAACATTTTTTGGACTATGCAACGTGTGACAAACTTGGATTTTGATTTGATAAATCCTTCAGATTTAGTGCAATGATTGAAATTTGTAACATCTTGTTTAAAACCTCATCTTCTGTTTCGAGTTAAGCATTCAGGAGTAAATTGTTGAAAGCCATTGTCTATGATCCATTGTTGCAACAGCTACCCCCTCAGACGGTCTTTCATGGCTTGTGTTGGCTATCATTGCCCACATGTTAAATGCAGATGATGATTTTACAGGACATGTTTTCACTTTATCTTTACTCATTACTGTTTCAATATAAAATACATATATCTGTTGTATTTGTACAATAAATTAGAACCTCAGCGATTTCATACTTCCGTTATCTGCGATCTTTATTATTAGTGAAGCTTATCAGGAAACGTAGGCATGTTCAAATGACCAGTCAACATCCACTCTGGGTGACGCCATCAATGATAGTTGGTTCACAGCCAGGATACTGACAAGCACTGGGCCTAGAAGTGAGAGGGCCTGCAATGTGATGCAGATCTGTGGATGCCACTGAGTAGGCATCAGATCCCAAACACCAACGACTGTCAAGACTGGGTCAGCAGATAACCATGCATTGGATACTGAGACCAGTTGATTTTATGTTCAGCTAAAAACAAAAACCAGGAAGTGGGGTTTGATAAGAAAAGCAGTTAAACAGTTGCTTGGATCCAATAAGAGAATAATCATCATAACTGAGAAGCAAAACAGCAAGAATTTAGTATTATACAGTGTGACATTAATTACCCACCAGATACTTCTTTGTTGTTCTGAATCATAGATACAGTGCAGATAGAGGCCATTTGGCCCATTGAGTCTGCACCAATCCTCTAAAGGGTATCCCACTCAGATCCACACAGACGTTCACCCTGGGCTGGAATTGTAACCAGGTCCTTGGAGCTGTGAGGCAGTAGGGCTGAGCCACCGTGCTGTCCCAAACAAGCATGCTGTGATATAAATACATAGATATCAGTTTTATGCAATGTTTAATGCCACATTGAGACGATTATTGACTTTGTGCTTGCCCAAACATTGAAAGTTTTTGTTTCCTGAATACCTCGTTTGATCTGTGAGTTGCTTATCTGGTTGTGAATACTTTGATGCCAATTTGGCATTTATGCTACTTGTGTGTCATCTTGGAATGGCAAATTCCCAACCTTCAAAGTGCCAACTATGAATGTCCATACACAACTCTTCTTTATTTCGACTTTGCCTTTACCTTTATCTTTTTACCTTTAGTTTAGTCATATTGTTGCACTGTTGCATAAGGAGAGGTAGTGAGAGGGGTGTCATTCTGTTCCATCGAAGGAGACTGAATCAAACCTAAGGTTATATGGTTGTGTTTACAAGCACAACCCATCAGCTCAGTGTTAGAAGAAAGTCTGACATGGGCAAGAACTTGACCAGAGGAAATAAAATGTTAGCTGAACAGTACATTCTGGGCAATTATCCAAGATGTCATTGTCATTTACAATTCTACTTCACAAAATGAAATACAGAAAGACATTTAAATGTACTTTATATTTACTGGGTTATTAGTATGTACTGAGGGAACTAACCCAATCTGAAGTATGATTTTATAGAGTGAAGATACTCTGAGGCATCACAGCTTCTTCTTTATCCTTTTTTGGTGGCAATTCAGCCTATTGCCACTATACATGGATCACCTAACTGCATATACTGGGAATGAAGCCTGGAAGTTTCTAGCCTGAATACCTTACATATGTTAACTCTACTGCCCAAAAAATAGGAGAGTGAAGATCTTTATACCTGTCAAAACCATTAGTCAAGTCGCATGCATCCTGTACTTTCTCTTGTCCATATAGCTTGGTGACTGTTTGTTTATCAGGAAGCAATTAATCCTTGCGGATTTCTCTGGAGTCACTGGTATTGAATTAACTTGCCAGCAATTGTGTTGTAATCTGATGTAATTTACTTTTAGAAATGACCATGTGAGTAATATTAGCTCTACGTCAAGACTGATGCAGTGATTGAACCAGTCAACCAGTGCCACTTTAAAGGTAGAAACTGGGTTGTTTGGTAAGATATGGTTTCAGGTGGCCAAACATTGGCTGTAAGACTTAGAAGCAGAAGCAGGTCATTCCACCCTATCAAGTCTGCTTCACGTTTCAATGAGATCATGAGTGATCTAATGATCTTCAACTCAATTTTTCTGCTTTTTCCTATAACCCTTGGTTCCCTTAGTCATTAAAATGTCTGTCCATCTCAGTCTTGAATGCGCTTAACAACCCAGCGTTCACAGTCCTCCTCGATAAAGAATTCCTAGATTCACAATACTTTGAGAGAAGTCCCTTCTCATCTCTGTGTTTTAAATGTATGGCACCTTTTATTGTGTTATGTAGTCCTAGTTTCACCCACAAAGGAAACAACCTCTCTGCACCTACCTTGTCAACAGAAATTTGAGGGTGCATACATGAGAATCAATGGTCGGCACAACATTGTGGGCTGAAGGGCCTGTTCTGTGCTGTACTGTTCTATGTTCTATGTTCTAAGTCCTCAAGGAATCTTGTATGTTTCAATAAGCTTGCATCTCATATAAATTCCAATGAGTAGAAGCCTGACCCATTCAACCTCTCCTTTATAAAACAACCCCTCATACCTGGTTTTCAGTCTAGTGGAACTTTGGGCTCCCTCCAATGCCAGTACATTTTTCCTTGGAGAGGGGCCCAAAATTGCCTGTGGTTCTCCAGTTGTGGTCTGTGTGATACCTTTTATAGTTTGAGGAGAAAACGTCCCTACTTTTATATTCCATTCCCTTTGAAATAAAGGCCAACATGCCATTCCCCATTCTGTAGTCTTGGTCTATTTAAGTAATATTCAGCCCCACTGTTCCTCATACCAATGTGCATAACCTCATGTTTTCCTACGTTATATTCCATTTGCCAAGTTTTTGCCTACTCACTTGTCTATATCCTTCTGCAGATTCTTTGTGTAGTCTCCACTACTTACCTCCCCACCTATTTTTGTGTGACCCAGAAACTTGGCTACATACATTCTCTTCCTTTATCCAAGTCACTAATTCTGAGGTTTTGGAGTGGATTTGTAGTTCGGTTTGTGGGTGTTGAGGTTGGTTGGCTCGCTGACCGAGAAACCAGCTCAGCAAGCAAGCCAACCAACCTCAACAAACCTCAACACCAAGTCGCTAATATATGTTGTAAATAATTGTGCCCCCAGCATCGATCCCTGTGGCATACCACTGGTTATAGGTTGCCAGCCTGAAATTGTCCCACTTGTCCCAACATGCTGTACTCTGAGATAGCTAATCCTCTGTTCATGCAAATATATTATCTTCAATATTATGGGCTCTTATTAAGTAACCTAATGTATAGTACTTTATGTAACATCTGAAAATCCAAATATGTAATGTCCATTGTTTCCCCTTATTCTGCTTGATACCCCGCCCCCCAGAGAATTCTAGTAAATTTGTCAGGTGTGATTTCCCATTCATGAAGCCATATTGACTCTGCTTGATAGTGTTATGTGTTTTGAAAACTCTGCTATAACATCCTTTATAACAGATTCTAACATTTTCTCAATTACAGACATGAACCTAACTGACCTACAGTTACCTTTTTTTAATCTCTCCCTTTTTGAATAAAGGTGTTACATTGGCAGTTTTCCAATCTTCTGGGACTTTCCAAGAATCAATGGGTTCTTGGAAGATTACTACTTGTTCATTTTCTATCTCAGTCGGGACTTCCTCTAATATCCTGGGATGCATTCCGTCAGATCCAGGGGATTTATCAATCTTTAACCCCCATTAATTTCCTTAGCACTTTTTCAAGAGTGATAGTTGCTATATTAATTTCCTCTCCTTTAATGAACATAGGAAATATGAGCAGGGATGGGCCAGTCATTCCTGCCCTTGAATATTTGGTAATTTTGGAAAGCTATTGCGTCTTGTGAATTGCATAAATAAAATTATTTCAATGGTAACTAAAGCTTCTAATTTTAAATATTATTGTTTCGGCATGAGAAATAAAAATTCCAAAATGTTTTGAGCACTGACAGTGTTCTTTGAGCTGGCTGTAACATTTGGGTGTTGATCAGTGTTATGACCGCCATTCTGTTCTGGTAATGATCTGCAATGTGTCCTGGGCTTTAGCAATATTTCCTTCAAATAGTGATTTCAAATCTTCCGTCCCTTTTGTTCCCTTTGCCGGTAATGTTGTGCAGCAGATGGTGACTTTCAACTTCATTCGAACTCACCAAAAAATACACCAGATCAATACAGGTAAATTGAAAGATGCGTTACTTACACTGGCTTTTCTGTGTTTGGCATTGCATTCAATCTGTATGTTTCCGTGGAGGCTCAGAGTAGCATCTCAAGACAAGCTAGTATATCTGTCCTCTGACAGATAGTTGCAAAATCTTTGGTGAGAGATAGTGGAAATTTTCACATTGCAGTAAGATTGCCTGCATGATGCTGATGCATGGTACAGAATTAAACTTAATGAGGGGATGACATGGTGTCTCAGTGGTTAGCACTGCTGCCTCACAGCACCAGGGAGCCGGTTCCAATTCCACCCTTCGGCAACCGTCTGTGTGGAGTTTGCATATTCTCCCTGTGTCTGTGTGGGTTTCCTCCTGGTGCTCCAGTTTCCTCCCACAGTCCAAAGATGTGCAGGCTAGATGGACTGGCCATGCCAGATTGCTATTGTGTTCAGGGATGTGTAGATTCGGTGGGTTATAGGGGGTTGAGTCTGGGTGGGATGCTCTGAGGTTTGGTGTGGACTTGTTGGGCTGAAAGGTCTACTTCCTCATTTGCAGGGATTCTGTGATTTTATGATGATTGACAGCTCAAGAAACTGCCTCAGGCATGGTCTGAATTGAGGTTTGGCCTGCAAAAGAAGTCGCTGCACTCAAATATCCAGAAACAAGTGTTCATGTTAACATTTGTGCTCTGGACAATCCAATGCACACTTTGCTATTGAACACTGATGAGGTGGCAAAAGATTGTTAGTGCCTCCCCAGGACAGTCTGGTGTGATCCCCCTTTAGTTCTCCCACTTATACACACGGCGTGACAGATGCGTCAGTCTTTATCTGAGTTTCCAACGTAAATGTGACAGTCAAGAAGGCACAACGACGCCTCTTCTTCCTCAGGCGGCTCAGGAAATTTGATATGTCCATAAGGTCCCTCGCCAACTTCTACAGATGCGCCACTAAAAGTATCCTGACCATGATGGCTTGTTATGGCAACTACTCTGCCCAGAAGCATAAGAAGCTACAGAAGGTGGCCTGCACAGCCCAGACCATTATGGAAGCCAGCCTTCCATCCATGGACTCGATTCACACGGCTCACTGCCGCAGAAAGGTGGCCAATGTTATCAAAGACCCATCACACCCCAGTAGTCACCTCCAACAATCTCTTCCATCAGGCTGAAGATACAGAAACGTGAACACACGCACGAGCAGGTTCAGGAACAGGTTCTATCTGGCCATTGTTAGACTGTTGAATGGACACTGGATTCAAATAATGTAATCTGTATGCCTCTGAGACTTTTTGATGTGTACATCCTTTACTTGCTGTGATCAACTTGTACTGCTCATAAACAAAGCTTTTCACTGTATTTCGGCATACGTGGTACACATCCATCAATCATTCACTCATGCTGATATTGTACTATAATTCAAGTACACTTTACTTTCAGCAAACAGGTGATGTCATTGATGTAAATGACCCAATTGTCTGCTTGCCACTTGGTAAAGGCCAGGAGAAACTGTTATAAGTTATTGCTAAATAATCAACATTGCTATGATTGGGCTGAAGCTAAGGATTTTGACCACTTCAGATTAACTCTATGTTTGTTGCACATCTTATGATTTGCCTCTACTTTCTCCACTGGTTGCAGATATCTCGTCTCTAGATTTGTAATAGTACTTAGCTGGTCAGGCAGCATCTGCAGAGTTAGTATTGTAGCTCTTTAATACTTAGCACACCTCAAGTTCAAAGTGTCACAATCTTTACCGAAGCAGGCTCAGGTGGTGGGAAGGAGAGGAATCTGGGAGATAAAGGGGAGACAACAGGAGGAGTCCATAATATATTGAAACAGAGGAGCGATATAAATAACAAAAGGAATAATGGCCAAAGCATCTTAACAGAACTTTCCAAACCCATGACCTCCCATCTCAAAGGACAAGGGCAGCAGATACATGGGAATGCCAGCACCACAAGATCCCCTCCAAATCACTCACCATCCTGACTTCAAACTACAAAGCCGTTCCTTCACTATCACTGGGACAAAATCCTGTAATTTCTTTCTGAGCAACATTGTGGCTCATCCGACAGTACGTGGACTCCCAATGGTTGGGAAGACAGCTCACCACCATCAACTAGGGGTGGGCAATAAATTTTGGCTAGCGAGTGATGCTCATGTCCCAAGAGTGATTTTTTTGCTTAAGAAAAGGCATGATTCAGGTCAAAAGATGGTGGTAATGATACAAGTAGCAAAAGATGTGACTCAAGGAAATGTAAAAGGCAACAGCAAACTCATTGCCTGGAGTTTAATGAATTACAGGAAGTGATTATGAACTGGAATTACTGAACTCCATGTTAGTCTCTGTGGTGCCTGACTGAAAAATGCAATGTTGTTCCTGGAGTTCCATTGGAAGGTTTCGGAGGACAGGGTCAGACTGGGAGTGTGGCAGAGAAATGAAATGATACACAACAGGAAGCTCACAATCACAGTTATGGACTGAATGGACACGTTCAGCAAAGTAATAAATCAGTGTGGATTTGTCATGGGGAATACTGCAAACTGAGCAGTAGTGTACAAAATTGAAAAAGGTTCAAGTAAGTTGCTGTTTTCCCTCAATGTTTGACACGAGAGATTATGGGGAAGAAGTGATAGAGCAAGTGTTGCATTTGCATGGCTAGGAGAGCAGGAAGTGCTGGAGAGTAGTGGAGGCAACCAGAAAATTGAGAGATCATCCCTTCAGAGTGCTGATAACAGAGGGAAACAGAAATATATATTTAGTGGTAGTATTTTGCTGGAACTGCAAAAAATGGTAGAGGATCATTCTGGAATTGTTGGGATGGAAAGTGAAGATAAGAGGAACTCTTTAATGTTTCTGGAAGGAAGCAGGGAAGAAAATGACAAAAGACTGGGAGTGGAATAGATCACTGCCAACAATGATGAAGGGAGGCTTTTCTTATTCATTTATGGAATTGGGTTTTCATTGGCAGGCCAGCATTTAATGCCCATCCCCAGTTGCCCTTGAGAAGTAGTAATGAGCTGCTGACTTTAATTACTTTGCCCATTTGATGTAAGTAGACCCACAACGTTTTTGGGGAGTAGGTCCAGGATTATCAGCCACTGTTAAAGAGAAACACAAACCAGAAACATGGAGAAAGTATTGGGGCATTATCAGAATAAATGTCGTAGGATAATCAGGAAAGTGAAATAGAATCCTTATAAAGCACTGAGATGAGAGGAACTGCTGAAAAGGGAGTCAATGGCCTTAGAGGATTGCCAGCAATTACTATCACTAGAAATAGATTGCGAAGGAAGCAGTCGGAACACGAGAAAGCAAGAGGTGGAAATTTTGAAGTGGAGTTGATGACATGTTCTGGTCCAGAGCAAGTGCATGCCATGTGTATATTGTCATTAATGCACCTTTTGAAAGAGTTGAGAAATGGGATTTGAGTGAAACTGGAATGTAGAAAAAGCCACACTTTTCATGAAAAAGACACATCCGGCATCCATATTTGTTAAATTTAAGTGACACCTTTTATTTGAAAGAAGTGAGTTGTGGTGGATTGGGACAGGTCTCCAATCGAGCAGAACATGGAGCCCTCAGACCATCCATGGGGTTGCTGGAACTGAAAAGGGATTGGATGTTGATGTTGGAGGGATGATGATTAGGGCCTGAAAATTGTTAGTGAAAGAGGACAGAGGGGAAGAAACTGGACAAAGGAAGGTAATCTAATTGAAATTGAAAGAGGGTAGATCTCTGGGCAAGAACAGCCTGAAACGATAGGTCTGCCAGAACAATAGTTTTGGAATTCATAATCCTTTTACTGCTCACCATTAAAACATCTTGGTTTTCTTCCAATAGTCCTTCTTTCTCTATCCTCCCAAATGTCAAGTGTTGGCTGTCTAGCCAAGTGCCTTTGCTACTCCTTCTTGCACTCCCTCTGATTTGGACATGTTCAGACAGAACATGATGAGACATGGGAAGGATCTCTTGCATCCAGGGTGGATTGGATGCAGTTCTGTTGCCCTTTATAGTTTATTGCAGTCGTTTTTTTAAAAAAACAAAATCCTATTTTCTGTTGGTAATAATGTGCATGGGATGTATTTTTGTGGAAGTACCTCATTTTCGACTCAGTTTTTTCCAATTCCAGGGAAGCAACTTGTTGTCAATGTTTGTATCACATTGAACAGGAGAATAAAGAGAACAACTGTCTAGTTTTATATCTGTCCCAGAAGTTTGATGGTTCAAGCAATTACAGCACCTTGGTATTCTGTTGTGCTATTCAAAAGTAAATTTAACCTCATGTATATTTTTAACTGGAAAGAAACTCCATTAAGCCATGTTTTGCAAGTGAAATGAAAGGATGTTTTTGATCATAATTACCTGGTTAGAAATTATAACTGTCTCCAGGAGCTGGAGGAGAAGGACATGGCCTTTCCTGTCTAACCTTTGGTGCATATTTGTTTTGACAGATGTTGTATTTAAGAAAACCATCCATTCCACAATTAACAGAAACAGAATGCCATCATTTTAGGCGGGTGGGTGGGGCGGTGGGCGGTGTGCAGTGTATGAATAATCTCAGATTTAGCAGCAAGGTACCTGTAGCATTGATCTGTGCACTCACTGTCTCCTTGGCTGATATTCCATTTGACTGAAGAGATTGAATTGAAGAAATTTGCCTGAGGTTAGAGCTCAACGACAGTTCAGCCTCGAGGCCCTTCAGCTTTTCCATTCCATGCAAGCGTTTGCTCATTCAAATGTTCAACAAAATTGGCAATGTTTTAAATAACATCATTATCATTCTCTTTTTCATTCAAGGCATGTGGAATTGCACTTACTAAAACAAAACAGTGAATATTTGTGACAACCACATTGTCATGATAACACACAATACAATTTGTGAAAATTTAATTGTCATAAATGAATACAAATACTTGAAGATCATTGTCCTTAAATTGTAAACTATATTAGTAGATGTCTTTTATGTTCCTTCATAGTGTACTACATACAATTTTAAATTCCTGATCTGTTTTTGTAATTGATTTAACTAAAGCTGCAGTCAGGAATCAAATTTTTACAATCCTAGCCCAGAAGAGTCTAACTTGGTGTGTTACCTTTCACCCTTGAACTGCAAAATTTTTCTCCATTATTTACTTTTCAATAGGCAGTAAGGTTTGTAAGAATATATGTTCTGATAAAACATCGTTTTTATTTGTGCACATATACATTTGGGAATACATTTATATATCTGCTTAATATTTGCAAGTTTGGTATGCATATATGTCTTTAATTAAATGGATTATTTTTATCTATTCATCTTGTTGAAAGCATGAATTACACACTGATTTTCCTTTCCCCAAGTAACCCCAATTTTACTTGGTCATGTTCAATGTGCTGCAAGGCTATTTTTTTGGTCCTTTTCTCCATTTGGATGTGAATTCCTCTGAGTCCTCTTTCTTGATTGCATGCCCTCGAAATGAGGACATCAGCAGGCACAGGCATGAGGACCATGCACCATATGTATTTCAAAGGCATTTAACTTTATATCTGCAGCACCGCATTTGACTCCAGGATTTGTTTAGTTAGCCAATTGGACCCTATCACAAATCATTTGATTCCTACTGGAGTTTTCACCTTATCATTAATAGTCTATCTATAGTCATTACTTATACATATCCCGAACACTTCTGTTTTCTGTTGATAGTTCCAAATGTAGAGATAAAGCTATTTAAGAAGTACTGTTTTGCAATGAGCAGGGTTAATTAATAATTTCATGTCTCTTGGAAAATATGATATATAATTGCATTCCAAATTAAATCTGAAAACATATTGTTGTTTCAAAGTAGAATGTTAAACTTCAACAAAGCCAAATACATAGCTATGAGGGCATAGCTGGCTAAGATTAATTGGGGAAATAGGCTGGAAGATATTCTGGTAAATAAACAGTGCAAAGCATTTGAAGAAATGATGGAAGACATTTAAATAAGATAATTTTCATTAGCAAAGAAATAGCAAGAAAAATACATCCATGATATATGAATGAAGTCGACGATAGTGCGAGTATTGAACAAGAACAGAATCAAAAGAGCTATATAGCACAAAACAGACCCTTCAGTCAGACCCCTCTCTGCTGACCAGATTTTGCTAACTAAGGTAGTCCCATTTGCCTGCTTCTGGCCCATAACCCTCCAAACCTTCCCTAAGAAGCTTAGCTTGTTTTCTAAATAATTATTCAGTCATGAGAAGTAGATGTCTCTACCTTAGCCAGCATTTATTGCCTATCCCTTGTCCTGGAGAAGGTGGGAGTGAGCTGCCATCTTGAATTGCTGCAGGACATTTGGGTTAGGTAGATCCACAGTCTATTCTCGGATTTTGACCCAGTGACACTTATTGAAACATACAAGATTCCTTGAGGACTTGACAAGTCAGGATAGTGAGTGGTGGTGTTCCCGTGGCCTTGTCCAAGGTTGTAGTGATTGTGGATTTATGAGTTTCTGTCTGAGGAGGCTTGGTGAATTTCTGCAGTGCGTCTTGTAAATGGTGCACGCTGTCATGACTGAGCGTTGGTGAGTTGAATTAATGTTTGTGGATGTGGCACTGATCAAGTGGACTGCTTTGTCCTGGATCATGTCAAGCTTCTTGCTTGTTTTTGGAACTGTACTCATCCCAGCAAGTGGACAGTATTCCATCAAACTCCTGACTTGTGTCTTGTGGATGGTGGACAGGCTTTGGGGATTGGGAGGTGAGTTACTCGCTGCAGGATTCCTAGCCCCTAGTTACCACAGTAATTTTAGTAATTGAGTTTCTGGTCAGTGGTATCCCCAAAATGTTGACAGCAGGGAATTCAGTGATGGTAACACCGTTGAATGTCAAGGGGTGATATTTAGTTTCTCTCTTATATGCTCGGCAATCAGCATCTATAATATGTAGTGCTACTATTGCATGTTGCTTATCAACCTAAACTTGGATATTGTCCAAGCCTTGGTGATAATGGGAACTGCAGATGCTGGAGAATCCAAGATAACAAAGTGTGAAACTGGATGAACACAGCAGGCCCAACAGCATCTCAGGAGCACAAAAGCTGACATTTCGGGCCTAGACCCCCCTCCAGAAAGGGGGATGGGGAGAGGGTTCTGGAATAAATAGGGAGAGAGGGGGAAGCGGACTGAAGATGGAGAGAAAAGAAGATAGGTGGAGAGGAGAGTATAGGTGGGGAGGTAGGGAGGGGATAGGGCAGTCCAGGGAAGACGGACAGGTCAAGAAGGCGGGATGAGGTAGTAGGTAGGAAACGGAGGTGCGGCTTGAGGTGGGAGGAAGGGATAGGTGAGAGGAAGAACAGGTTAGGGAGGCGGAGACCGGCTGGGCTGGTTTTGGGATGCAATGGGGGCAGGGGAGATTTTGAAGCTTGTGAAGTCCACATTGATACCATGGTTCCCAAGCGGAATATGAGTTGCTGTTCCTGCAACCTTCGGGTGGCATCATTGTGGCACTGCAGGAGGCCCAGGACGGACATGTCCTCTGAGGAAGGGGAGGGGGAGTTAAAATGGTTCGTGACTGGGAGGTGCAGTTGTTTATTGCGAACCAAGCGGAGGTGTTCTGCAAAGCGGTCCCCAAGCCTCTGTTTGGTTTCCCCAATGTAGAGGCTGCCACACCGGGTACAATGGATACAATATACCACATTGGCAGATGTGCAGGTGAACATCTGCTTAATATGGAAAGTCATCTTGGGGCCTGGGATGGGGATGGGGGTGAGGGAGGAGGTGTGGGGGCAAGTGTAGCATTTCCTGCGGTTGCAGGGGAAGCTGCCGGGGGTGGTGGGGTTGGAGGGGAGTGTGGAGCGGACAAGGGAGTCAGGAAGAGAGTGGTCTCTCCAGAAGGCAGACAAGGGTGGGAATAGAAAAATGTCTTGGGTGGTGGGATCAGATTGTAGATGGCAGAAGTGTCGGAAGATGATGCATTGTATCTGGAGGTTGGTGGGGTGGTATGTGAGAATGAGGGGGATCCTCTTGGGGTGGTTGTGGCAGGGTCGGGGTGTGAGGGATGTGTTGCGGGAAATGCTGGAGGCGCGGTCAAGGGTGTTCTCGACCACTGCGGGGGGTGTTGCGGTCCTTGAAGAACGTGGACATCTGGGATGTGCGGGAGTGGAATGCCTCATACTGGGAGCAGATGCGGCGGAGGAATTGGGAATAGGGGATGGAATTTTTGCAGGAGGGTGGGTGGAAGGAGGTGTATTCTAGGTAGCTGCGGGAGTCCGTGGGCTTGAAATGGACAACAGTTTCTAGCTGGTTACCTGAGATGGAGACTGAGAGGTCCAGGAAGGTGAGGGATGTGTTGGAGATGGCCCAGGTGAACTTGAGGTTGGGGTGGAAGGTGTTGGTGAAGTGGATGAACTGTTCGAATTCCTCTGGGGAGCAAGAGGCGGCGTCCAAGGCTTATTGCGTTTGAACGTGAATTGTTTCAGTGTCTGAGGAATTGTAAATGTTGCTTAATATTTTGCAAACATCAGCGAACATCCCCATCTCTGACTTGATGATGGTGAGAAGGTCATTGATGAAGTAGCTGAAGGTGGTTGGGTCGAGGACGCTATCCTGAGGAACTCCTTCGGAGCTGAGATGACTGACGTCCAACAACTGCAACCAACTTTCTTTGTACCAGATATGACTCCAACCAGTGGACAATCTTCCCCCAACTCTCATTGACTTGAGTTTTGCTTGGGTTCCTTGATGCCTCATTCAGTCAAATACTACCAGATGTCAGAGATAATCATTCTCACTTATCCATGTTTGAACTGAGACTTTAATGAGGCCAGGAGCTGAGTATCAATGGCAAAATCCAAATATCAGTGAGCAGGTAATTGCTCAGGTAAGATAATAATAAGCCTGAGGAACAAAGAAATAGGAGTTGGTCAGCTCTTTTTTTTGCAAATATAAATGAACCCACTGCTAAATTAGCACAATGCCCTATTAATAAATAACAAACAATGCCCACCAGGGGCAGTGTGACAATATCAAAAGAGGCCAGAGACCAGGGAAGGGACAAAATCAAAATAGTATTGGTGGGTGGCACCAGCACTCGTCCAGTTGAAAACAAATGCCGCCCAACAGGTCAGTATCAGAGAAACAAAACAAGAAGAATGGGTAATTGAAGATAGAGGACTGAATCAAAATAGAATGATTGGAGGGGGGAATCAATACAGCCAGCTCTGGTGATGCCCACCTCCCTCTAAAAAGCCTAGAAGATATACCTGAGCATGAAAGAGAGGCAGGCAGTTAGGAATTGTAATACTATAACTTTTTCCAAAACTATCTTAACGACTCTCATCCGTGAACATAGCTGAAGTACATTCATGCCTTTGTCACCTCTAGATTTGACTATTACAACATACTCCTGACTGGCCTTGCACATTCCAGCTCCTGCAGACTTGAAGTTATCAAAACTTCATATCCCTTGACCTTCCTCGTACCAAGTCTACCCGTGTCCCAAAGCTTCACGACTTACATAGAATTCAGGTCGAACAACATCAAGATTTTAAAATCTTAGCAAAACCCTTCATTACCTCAGCCTGCAATCGCCTTCAGCTTCATGCCATCCAAGACTCCTGTGCTTAACTAATTCTAGCCTTTTGAGTATGCCTGATATAGACAGCTCCGCCACTGATGAGCGTACCTTTCGATTCCTGAGCCCCAAGCTCTGGAATTTCCTATGGAATTTCCTAAACCTCTCCAAAACTCCATCTTTCTTCCTTTAACTTGCTTTTTCTTAAACCATTTGGACCCAAGAATTGATCATCATCTAAAGTGCTATCCTAAGTGGCTTAGTGACTAATTTTACTGTCAAAAACCCAGTTAGGTGTCTTGCAATATTAATGTCATAAAATAAACATTGTTCCTCATCCCTGTAATTGATGCTCCTGACATCTGTGAGTCATTTATCAGTGGATTTTTTTTAATACTTCCATTATATATAAAGTCTTCAAGTCTGTTGGAATGGTAGCAAGGACATTAACAACTACTGTCCATGCCCCAAGTTAGGAGGAGGAAAATGGGTTGGATTTCCACTCCTGTCTAACATTCAGCCTCTATGCTCAAATAACATGCATCTGAATCCTAGCATAAGGCTTGGCTCCTAAAAACAACTAATTAAACGCCCCACTGAAACACAAGTTAAAGAATATATTTTTTGAAATGCTTTATAAGTATGGAGTACAAGATCTAGGACATTGTTTCATAGCAATTTGGTTAGAGAATTCTGAAAGGTAATGTCGTTAAATATATTACTGAATTTGCAGAGTTGTGTCTAATGACTGCTGGGGGGAGGTTTGATAAATAGCCTTATAATGTTCCACAGTTTGTTCAACATCAAAACCAACATCAGCTTTTCATTTCTCAAATCCTAAATTTTACTTTGTTCATTCAATTTCCAACGCTTTTCATTAAACAAAAATTACAGCAAGACTTACAATAAACTGAACAGACAGACATTCTGGCATGGTAATGCTTGGCATATTGTTTAACTTGTCATGCATTTACTCACAAGAACTGTTAATGGAAATTGACTGAATACTTTGTGTCCTTGTGATGAGCCAACAGACAAAGCAGGAGAATGGATGATGAATCCATGCAAGTAAAATGTGGAAGGAGCCTTTTTGAAGTGATTGACATAAATTTGCAGCCTGTTCACACCTCCCGATCTATTAACTTCAACAATAGGAATGAGATCTGGGGCTAAATACTTGTTTGTCGAAAGTTAGATTGTGTTTGGAAGTGAAGATGACTGTCAATCACAGATACAGGTCTGTTCTTGCTAGCAGTGGAGGAATTTGAGCAGATGAGTATTATACAGTGTTAAAGTGCTTTGAAGTCAGTGCAGTTTTTGTCAAGTCTTACAAACGTACTGTTTTGGGGAAGGAATGTTACCCCATTCCAAAATAATAGCAGAGTTTATACTGACTTAATCCTGACACAGTTGGGAGGATTATTGCTGTCTAATTCAAAACAATTGCCATTAACTTGGTCAGGACAAACTCACTGGCATTCCTCCTGCAGTGCCACAATGATGCCACCCGAAGGTTGCAGGAACAGCAACTCATATTCCGCTTGGGAACCCTGCAGCCCCCTTCCCCCACCGCATCCCAAAACCAACCCAGTTTGTCCCCTCCCCCCCACTGCACCACACAACCAGCCCAGCTCTTCCCCTCCACCCACTGCATCCCAAAACCAGTCCAACCTGTCTCTGCCTCCCTAACCTGTTCTTCCTCTCACCCATCCCTTCCTCCCACCCTAAGCCGCACCTCCATCTCCTACCTACTAAGCTCATCCCACCTCCTTGACCTGTCCGTCTTCCCTAGACTGACCTATCTCCTCCCTACCTCCCCACCTATACTCTCCTCTCCACCTATCTTCTTTTCTCTCCATCTTCGGTCCGCCTCCCCCTCTCTCCCTATTTATTCCAGAACCCTCTCCGCATCCCCCTCTCTGATGAAGGGTCTAGGCCCGAAACGTCAGCTTTTGTGATCCTGAGATGCTGTTGGGCCTGCTGTGTTCATCCAGCCTTACGTTTCATTATCTTGGATTCTCCAGCATCTGCCGTTCCCATTATCACTGGCATTCCTGATGTTCCACTTGCCTTTGGTATTCTGTTGAGCCTACCTATTCTGATTTCCTCCGGGACACAAAATGTCTGGAGTGTGGAATGATTTCACTAGCTGTAGAGGACAACTTGAGTGACATCCCCAGGATATTCACATGGCAACACCTGACTGGGAAAAACAACAAGGAAGCAGAGGGTCAGGTCGGGAGCGATGGGTACTTTTCAACTGGGGCTCAGTTAATTGAGCTGTCATTTTTGAAAATCGTGGAATCAAATTTCACTTCATAGACATGTAATCTGGGCAAGCACTGAGCGTTGGACTGTCAATGAGATGTTAAATTGATCAACCAATTGTTGTTCAATAAAACGGCAGGGAAGTTTTTCTAGATATTTGGCCATTATTTATTCTTCAGCGAATGCAATGAATAAATTATCTAGTTATTAACACATTGATGCCTATGGGATCTTGCTGTGTTCAAGTCGACTCATGTATTTCTCTCTATCGAATGCATATTAAAAATGCTTAATTTGCAGAAAATCATTGTGGAAGTCATTACTGAATGCAAGTTTTCTTTTCCCTCTGTCTAATATCAGGAGGCAGAGTGAAGAAGAATGTAACAGTATGAAGCAATAGGTCAGAGAGATGATAATGGAGCAGGATTTGCTACTGTGTCCAAAGTGTATTGTAGAAATATATTGAATATGCCCCATTGGCAATGCTAAGCACACTTCTCAAGAGCTGAAGGGTTTGAAAGAATTAGTGCAAACTGAAGATAGAGTGAGAATACATGAGTGTGTTTATTTTCATGGGGCTGGGTGTCCACAAGTCCACATCCCCTGCAATTCTGTCTCAAAACCAGATAATGTCAGTTTTTAGACATTTCTTGTAGCTACTACTGACACTTGATACATTGGAGGTTGTCAAATGTGTTAACAATGTTTCTGAAATATTAAGGCATCTTTTTCCATGATAAATGGGAATGGTCCCAACTGTGCAATTCCAGCATGTTTCCGCATGAGTTCCCTGTTGCCCTCCTGGAGGTGACTCTGAACAGTAGATTTGTGATGATACTATGGCTATAACAGGTGTATTTTGTCGTGGTTTTTTTTTTGAAGAGAGGTTTTAAGACAGAGGTACTGAGCTATCTATTCAAAGCCAGCTTTGATTGTGCTCTGCTTTGATTATTCCTGGAATGTTTATTGCACACGGGTGTTCTGATTTCTCCACATTCCCATCCACCTCCTATAACCATTCATCCCCCCCATTCTCCAGCCTGTTGAGTATCTATCTACATCTGCAATAGGAATATTCAAAGACTGTTTCCACCAGCTTTTGTGGAAAAACATTTCAAAGAAGCGCAACCCTCTTTTGGAGGGGGGAAATTAAAAAAAAACTGTCTTCACCTCACGCTTAAGTAGATTATCCCTTATTTTTAAACAGTGGCCCCTAGTTCCAGGTTCTTCCACACGAGAAAAATCCTGTCCATCTCCAACCTGTCAAGACCCCTCAAGATGTCATGTGTTTCAATCAAATGGCTTCTTCCTCTTTGAAACTTCATCAGATAAGCCTATCCTGTTCAACCTTTCTTCTTAAGATCCTTTGCCCATTCTGATATTAGTCTATTGGATGTTTTCTGAACTGCTTCCAATTCATTAACCTCATTACTTAAATTAGGACACCAGTAATCTACAGAGTACTCCAGATGTGGTTGCACCAATGCCCTGTATGGCTGACACATTATCTTCTTACTTTTGTGTTCACTTCCACTTGCAATAAACAACAACATTCTCCATTTTCTGAATTACTTGCCTGCTTACTAACCTCTTTCACTGGAATGCCCATATCCCTCTGCATTTCAGAGTTCAACAATCTCTAACCGTTTGGATAGAATGCTTCTTTTCATTATTTCTGCCAAAATGGACAATCTCATGTTTTCTGACATTGTACTCCATTTGCCAAATCTTTGTCCTTTGTAGCATCTTACTGTCCTCTTCATAATTTACTTGCCTACCGATCTTTGTGTCATCACATTTGGCAATCATACCTTGGCCCCTTTAAATAATTCATTCATACACTCATTGTAAAGTGTTGAAAACCAATTGCTGTAGAACACCACAAGTTACATTGTGCTGACTAGGAACTGTCTCATTCATGCCCACTTTCTGCTTCTTGTTAGCCAGCCCATCTTTCGAATGTAATACATAACCACAACGCCATGAGCTTTTATTTTCTGAAATAACCTTCGATGTGGGATCTTGAAACATGTCTTACTGGGAATCCATGTATCCACAGCACATTACTTCAAAAAACTCCCAATATGTTTGGTGAAACATAGAACTGCACAACACAGGAACAGGCCCTTTAGCCTATAATGTTGTACTGAACGTGAGGCCAAATTAAGCTTCTGCCTGCCCGTGGTCTGTATCCCTCCATTCCTTGCTTATTCGTGTGCTTATCTAAAAGTCCCTTAAATGCCCCTAACGTATCTGCCTCCACCACCTCCCGGGCAGCATGCTCCAGACTCCTACTGCTCTAATTTAAAAAAAACCTGCCCCTCACATCTCCTTTAAACTTTACCTCTCTCACCTAAATGCATGACCCCTAGTATTCTCCCTGATTAGTAATGCAACTCCTCCACCTCTTTTACTTCCCTATCTCATCTCATCTCATCGTCATAGAATCCCTACAGTGTGGAAACAGGGCCTTCGGCCCAACAAGTCCACACTGAACCTTGGAACATCCCACCCAGACCCATTCCCCTATAACCCACCTAAACTACACATCCCTGAACACTATGGGCAATTTAGCACGGCCAATCCACCCAAACCTGCACATCTTTAGACTGTGGGAGGAAACTGGAGCAACCTGCACAGATACAGGGATAATGTGCAAACTCCACAAAGACAGTCACCCAAGGGTGGAATCAAACCTGGGTCCCTGGTGCTTTAAGGCAGCAGTGCTAACCACTGAACCACTACACAAACAATGAAACCCTGGAACATCGAGCAGCCAGTCCTGTCCCTCCCTTAACCAAGTCTCTGTAATGGCCACAGCATCATAGTCCCATGTACTGATACGGGCTGTCAGTTCATCTGCCTTACTTATAATACTCCTCGCATTGAAATTAAAACGCTTCAGCCCTTTAGCACCAATGTCTTCATTTACCTATCTCTGTCTTCTTCCTTTCTGACTGACTGGTCCTAACATTGAACTTCCCCATCAATCCCTCCACTTGTTGACCTGCTGCTCTGGTTCCCAGCCCCCGCCATTCTTGTTTAAACCCTCCTGAGCAGCACTAGTGAACCGCCTTGTGAGGATAGTGGGTCCCCTCCAGTTTAGAACCCGTCCCTCTTGCACAGGTTACTCACCCCCAGAAGAGGTTCCGATGATCCAAGAACCTGAAACCCTGCCCTTAGCATCAGCTCCTTGGCCACACTTTCATCTGTCCCATCTTTCTATTCCTTGCCTCACTAGCATGTGGCACTGGTAGTAACTGTGAGATTACAATCCTCAAGGCCTTGCTTTTCAGCCTCGTTCTTAACTCCCTGTCATCACTCCTCAGGAACTCTTTCTTCTCTCTACCTATGTCCTTGTGCACAATGACCTCTAGTTGCTCACCTGCCCCCTTAAGAATGTCATGCAACTGCTCAGAGATGTCCTAGACCCAGGCACCAGTGAAGCAGCACACCTTCCTGGAATCTGAACATAATTTCCCTTTCATAAGATCATTTTGACTCTGCATGTTACCTTGAATTTTTCTAACTATCCGGTTATCGCACCTTTAATTATAGCTTCTAATATCTTCCCTTTCACAGCTAATTACCTCTGAGTTCCTGCTTTGTCTCCATCCCTTTGTTTCAATAATGGAGTTACATTTGTGAATGAACAAATGGATTTTAGTGTAGGTGCTGTTGCAATGTGGAAAATTCAGCAGCCAGTTTTCACAGAAACTCCTCCAACAGCAATGCAATAATGACCAGATAATGTCTTTGTGAGATGACAATTGAAGGATAAATATTGACTCGTGCACCAGGGAGATCTCCCTTTGAAATAGCGTCTTTCTGATTGTTTCTGTCACCCGAGGGGATAGGTGGGTTTTCGGCCCAACATCTTATATGAAAGAAGTCACCTCTGACGGTGCAGCATTCTTTCAGTCTTGCACAAGAGTGCCAGCCTTAACTTCTGGGCTCACATTCAAAAGCAAAGTTAGCATCAGATGAGGAGACAATTAATCCAGAAACTCAGACAGCAGTCTGGGGACCTGGGTACAAATCCTGCCATGGTAGATGGTGGAATTTGTATTCAATAAATATCTGGAATTAAGAGTCTAATGATAACTATAAATCCATTCGATAAAATCTGAGAGAACTGCGGATGCTATGAACCAGGAGCAAAAACAGAAGTTGCTGGAAAAACTCAGCAGGTCTGGCAGCGTCTGTGAAGAAAAAAATTGGAATTAACATTTTGGGTCTGGTGATCCTTCCTGTTCTGATTTTTTTTTTCTTCACAGGTGCTGCCAGACTTGCTGAGCTTTTCCAGCAACTTTGTTTTTGTATCATAAATCCATTGCCAATGGTCAGGAAAAACCCACCTGGTTCTTTCTTTCAAGGAAGGAAACTGCCACCCTTACCTGGTCTGGCCTACATGTGACTCCAGACCCACAGCAATGTGGTTGATTCTGGGCAATAAATGCCACCTGGCCAGCAATGCCCTCATCCTGCGAATGAATAAAGGAAAAAATTTACTTTGTTCAACCGTTGACGCAAGTGGAAATTAATTCTGTATTCATTTCTCCCGTGTCACTTCTCTTTGTTCCTTTGATGGAGGACTGTATTCCTTAGAGAATTGCGACTTGAATGTTGAAAACTTCCATTCTTTTTACCTTTTCATCTGATGCTAATTTTGCTTTAGCAGCAGTCTCTTTGTCCCCATCAGCCTACACCAACATCCACCCAATCAATGTGCAGCCCTGGACAGTGACTAGTCACTCATTTCAGGATAGCAGATAGCTGTGTACAATCTGATGTGCTGGGCAGCAAGATTCAGCAAGTAACTAAGTGATGTTCCTTTTTCTTGCTTGCCTGCATTGAAAGCATTTGTTGTCATCAATCTAAGACTGACAATGGACCACAAAATCATCGTAAAGGCAACAATATGGACACATTATACTCTATTTCACAAGAGAAGGACGTTTCCTTCAGTCATTGACGACAAATAACATTGTAATATGGGACTTGCTGTGAAATAACTAAAGATTTACGCTTAGATAGTGCCCTCAAAGCAATTCACTACTGATGAAATACTTTTGAGTGTGACGCAAGAAACATAGCAGCCAATTTAGCAACGGCAAGATTTTACATTAAGCAGTGAAACAACCAGCCTTAGATATTACGATAAATAATGTGTCATACTGTGGGTCCAGTTGATCCATGCCAGTGCTTATGCTTTCTAGGGGCCTTCTATCACCCTCCTTCAGAGTTTATCAGTAAAACTTGCTAGAACTTATTGAGGAAGTGCTGGAAATTGTCAGCTAGCCAGACAGTGCAGCCTTTCACTTGCTTGTACTTATCCTGCTTCCCTCTAATGAGCTGGCCATCTGTTTTTGGTATTAGTTCAAGGATAGATTTTGGCAAGCATGCCACGGGGAACTTTCTGAAGTCATGTCATTGACTCTGTCTAAGATGATGGGCTGAGTCTCAGTTTAACCTCATCTGAGAGGCAGCACCTGTGACAATGCAGCACTCCCTCAAAGGGGAAAAATGACCACTATAAGGGTTTTTTTCTATTGATGATTATAATTGTGTTCCTTGTTATCACAATGGTATAACTGCAAGAAAAACCATTTAATGGTTGTGGCACTGCAAATATATGACTTACAACCCAGTAAACTTGATCCTGTAGGGTTTCAGCTATGGAAAGAATCAGTCTGCTTATTGCTACACTTAAATTTTCCACCACCACGGTTAAGACCAGTTGGCAGGTTGACATAAGCAAAACTCAAAAGTTCTCAGCGGGCTGTGGAAAATAAACTGCCCTATAATCCAACACCCATTCCTCATTTGTGCCTGCACTGCAATCTGGACGTAGCTGGATGATTTATTTTTACTAATTGGCTTGTCCCTATTGTTAATTCCTATTGGCTGGCAACGTTGTCTTGTAATTGTGGCTGAGAGAACAGGGCTTGGCTGCAGGTTTCTATCTACCATGCAGTGGCAGCTATTGTCCACCAGTGGGCTCTGCCACAGCTCTGATGACCCAGGCAAAGTTTGATAACATTCTCCTTTGGTGAGAGAGAGCCAGGTTTCGAGATTGCTGACCACAGTCCAACTACTGGAAAGTACGTGTGTGAACAGTGCCTCTGTGCTCAGCTTCTACTAGTACTGGTTATCTTGATGCCTAGAAAAATGTTTCATGACTGGGTTACACATCAGGAGGCTGAATCAACAGCAAACTGGAAGATAACAAAGTGTGGAGCTGGATGAATACAGCAGGCCAAGCAGCATCTCAGGAGCACAAAAGCTGACGTTTCGGGCCTACACCCGTCATCAGAGAAAGCTTTTGGATTTAGTCATACATGTAGTCACATAGTCCAGAAACAGACCCTTCGGTCCAACTAGCCCATGCCAACCATGTTCCCAAATTAAACTGGTCCCACCTGCCTGTGCTTGGCCCATATCCCTCCAAACATTTCCTGTTCATGTACTTATTCAAATGTCTTTTAAACGTTGTATCTGTGCCTGAATCCACCACCTCCTCTGAAGGTACATTCTGCACACAAATCACTCTCTAGGTGTTTTAAAAAAAAGTTGCCCCTCATGTCTTCTAAAAAAATGTTTCTCTTCTCACCTTAAAAACATGCGCCTCTTGCCTTGAAATCCCCTGCCAAACAGAAAAAGGTGCTGTTCATCTTATCAATACCGCTCATGATTTTATAGACCTATATAAGGTTACCCCTTAACCTCCAGGGACAGAAGTTCCCAACCTACATAACATCTGCTTGTAACTCAAATCCTCCACTCCCGGCAGCATCCTTTGTTATCTCTCAATAAAAAATGGGAATCAGGGAAAGTGACCTTGAAGCTGCCAGATTGCCATACAATCCCAAGTGGTTCATTAACGTTCTTGGGAAGAACGAGCTTGCCTTCTTTACCTGGACCAGTGTTTATTACTGATACCTAGATTTCCCTAGAGAAGGTGGTGGTCTGCTGCCTCTAGAACTTGTCATTAGAGAGGGAGGCCCAGGATTTTGAACCTGACAAGGTATGGCAACATTTTCCAAGTTGAATGGCTTGAAGGGGGGCTCACAGGTTGTGGTGTTCCCATGTACTTACTGCCCTTGTCCTTCTCGATTGCATTAGCTGTAGGTTTGGAAGGTACTGTCAAAGGAGACTTAAATTTCTGCAATCCATCTTGTGTCAGTGATGGAGAGAGTGAACATTTGTGGATGTGGTGCCAATTAAATGGGCTGCTTTGTCCTGCATGGTGTCAAACTTCTTGTGTGTTGCTGAAATTACAGTGCACTCATTCAGGCAAGTAGGGGGTATTCCATCACACTCCTGACTCGTTCCTTTCTAGATGGCTTTGGGCAGTCAGAAGGTGAGTTGGTTGCTGTAGTTTTCAGAACCTCTGATGTGCCATCGTAGCCCCTGTGTTTATATTGGCTTGTCCAGTTGAATTTTTGGTCAATGGTTAACAGTACTGGATTCAGAGATGGTGATACCGTTGAATGTCAACTGCATATGAATAGAACAGTTGCCACTTGTCAGTCCAAGCCCAGATATTATCCAGGTCTTGTTGTTGTTTTTGGATATGGACTGTTTCAGTAACTGAGGAGGCACCAGTCCAATCATCAGTAAACGTCTCCAGCTCTGACCTTAAGATAGAAGAGAGGCCATTGATGAAGCAACTGCAATTGGCTGGACCTGGGACACTATCCTGAGGAACTCCTGCAGAGACATCTGGAGCTAAGATAACTGACCTCCAACAACCACAGCTATCTTCCTCTGTAAGATAATGAAATGTGAGGCTGGATGAACACAGCAGGCCCAGCAGCATCTCAGGAGCACAAAAGCTGAGAGGGGGAGGCGGACCGAAGATGGAGAGAAAAGAAGATAGGTGGAGAGAGTATAGGTGGGGAGGTAGGGAGGGGATAGGTTAGTCCAGGGAAGACGGACAGGTCAAGGAGGTGGGATGAGGTTAGTAGGTAGGAGATGGAGGTGCGGCTTGGGGTGGCGCATCTTCGGTCCGCCTCCCCCTCTCTCCCTATTTATTCCAGAACCCTCACCCCATCCCCCTCTCTGATGAAGGGTCTAGGCCAGAAACGTCAGCTTTTGTGCTCCTGAGATGCTGCTGGGCCTGCTGTGTTCATCCAGCCTCACATTTCATTATCTTGGATTCTCCAGCATCTGCAGTTCCCATTATCTTCCTCTGTTCTAGGTTTCTGTCCAGTGTAGATTCTTCCCCTGATTCCCAGTGACTCAATTTTTGCTTGGGTTCGCAGCCAAATGCTACCATGACATTATCGAGAACATCACACTGAGGAGACTTTAGGTCAATCTACATCCAGTGACCTGCTTTGAAAACTCTGCTGTATTTTGACAGCTGTGACAAATTCTACCGCAGCAGCTGAAACAAAATGAACACCTCATCCCCACTACATATTCCCTCCAATAGTAAAATACCCCCTCCATCCTGGCATTATAACTTCTCCCCTAGTCAATGCCCAATTCCCCCAACCCAGCCCCTGTATGTTTTGCCCTTCCCACTACCCCCGGTATATATTCCCAATTGACCCCTTCCTACATATATTCCCATATATTTCCCTTTTCAAGGTATATTCCCTCTTCCTGTATTTTTCCCCATACATTTCTACTCCCAACTATAATCGCGCCCCCACATATTTCCTCCAATTCTAACCACCCTGTAGACCACTCAAATTACAACCTCCCTGTATTTCCCCAAGGCTCCACTTCTCATATTTTCCACGAGTCCCCCCCAACACCGTATTTCCTCAGTATGTCCTGATCTCCCCATATTCCCTTCATCAGAAAAGGGTCTAGGCCCGAAATGTCAGCTTTTGTGCTCCTGAGATGCTGCTTGGCCTGCTGCGTTCATCAAGCTCCACATTTTGTTATCTTGGATTCTTCAGCATCTGCAGTTCCCATTATCGCTCCCCATATTCCCTGTTCCCTTTTATTCCCCCTACTTGTTTATTCCTCCTCCCCTGGTATATTCTTCTACTTTATTCTGCCCCCTATATTCCCATTTCTCCCCATTAAATCCCCTGCCTCTGCATATTCCCCTCAACCCCTGAATTGTGTCCCAACACTTTAGCCTTTCACTGCTCCCCTTGTGTTCCCCCATATTCCTGTCCCCTGTATATTTGCCCCCTGTACATTCCTCCTGTCCCCCAGTATATTGCCCTCACAGTGTATATTGCTCTCCTGGTATAGATATCTCCCAGACCCCTGTATATTGCACTCCTAGTGCATATTGTCCTCCTAGTGTAGATATTCCCTAGCCCCCTGTATAATGCCCTCCCAGTGTATATGGCCCTCCCGGTGTATATCGTCCTCCTGGTGTCGATATTCCTCAGACCCCTGTTTAATACCCTCCCAGTGTACATTGCCCTCCCGGTGTGTATCGTCCTCCTGGTGTAGATATCCCTCAGACCCCTGTATGTTGCCCTCCCGGTGTATATCGTCCTCCTGGTGTCGATATCCCCCAGACCCCTGTATATTGCCCTCCTGGTGTATATCATCCTCCTGGTGTAGATACCCCCCAGACCCCTGTATATTGTCCTCCTGGTGTAGATGTCCCCCAGACCCCTGTATATTGCCCTCCTGGTGAATATCGTCCTCCTGGTGTAGATATCCCCCCAGACCCCTGTATATTGCCCTCCTGGTGAATATCGTCCTCCTGGTGTAGATATTCCCCAGACCCCTATAAATTGCCCACGTGTTATATATCTCCCCTCCCGGTATACATTACTCCTCCCCATGTGTATTGCCCCCTCCCCCCGGTTGTTTTGCCCTCCCCATGTGTATTGTCCCTCCTGCTATGCATTGCCCCTCCCAGTGTGTTTTGCCCCTCCCCGATGTCGCTAGCCCCAGCCGGCGGCTGGTTTGTGGCCCCGCCCGCTTTTCCGTACGCCTGGGCTGGGCGGGCAGTGATAGAGCTGGAGCCGGGTGCAGGATCGGGCTGCGGGTTGTGCCGCTGAAGCTGAGGATGCGATGCCCGGGGAGAGATGAGAGTGCGAGCGGCGGACAGGGAGCCCGGGGCCGCCAGTGCCCTGTCGCTGCTTCCCGTTAGCCTGGTGCACGGGCTGTGCGCTGCGGTCTGTGCTGCCGCTTACTGCACCGGCCTGAGCGGGGAGCTGGTACATGACGATGTCTGGGCGATAGTCAACAACCCGGACCTGAGACCGTCTGCCCCGCTCACCAACATCTTCCACAATGACTTCTGGGGCAAGAGCATAGGGGAGAGCAGCAGTCACAAATCCTACCGACCCCTCTGCACCCTCACCTTCAAGTAAGTGGTTCACCTCCACACTCCCCACCCCCGACACCCCCAACTCCTCCCTCCAAACCCACAGATCGCACACTACCCCCTCCGCCTCCACCCCCATACTCTCCATCCCCTCCCTCCACCTCCACACTACACACCAACACACTCCCAACCCTGACACCCCCGAACTCCTCCCTACAACCTCACAGTTCCCACAGTCCACCTTCCACCTCCACACCTCCTCCCTCCATCTCCACACTCCCCACCCCAACACCCTGCACCTCCACAATTCCCACACTGCTTCCCCCACCCCCGCTCCCCCCCCACCCCCCACACACCCCCCCTCCCCCCCCACACCCCCCCTCCCCCCCCACCCCCCACACACCCCCCCTCCCCCCCACCCCCCACCCCCCACACACCCCCCCTCCCCCCCCACCCCCCACCCCCCACACACCCCCCCCTCCCCCCCACACACCCCACCCCCCCCCCCTCCCCCCCACACACCCCACCCCCCCCACCCCCCCTCCACCCCGCACCCACCCCCCCTCCACCCCGCACCCCTCACCGCCCCTCCCCCCCACCCCACCCCACCCCCCCCACCCCACCCCACCCCCCCTCCCCCCACCCCCTCCCCCCGCACCCCTCACCGCCCCTCCCCCCGCACCCCTCACCGCCCCTCCCCCCCACCCCCCACCCCTCCCCCCGCACCCCTCACCGCCCCTCCCCCCGCACCCCTCACCGCCCCTCCCCCCCACCCCCCCTCCACCCCCCACCCCACCCCCCCTCCACCCCGCACCCCTCACCGCCCCTCCCCCCCCCACCCCACCCCACCCCCCCTCCCCCCACCCCCTCCCCCCGCACCCCTCACCGCCACTCCCCCCGCACCCCTCACCGCCCCTCCCCCCCACCCCCCACCCCTCCCCCCGCACCCCTCACCGCCCCTCCCCCCGCACCCCTCACCGCCCCTCCCCCCCACCCCCCACCCCACCGCCCCTCCCCCCGCACCCCTCACCGCCCCTCCCCCCGCACCCCTCACCGCCCCTCCCCCCGCACCCCTCACCGCCCCTCCCCCCCACCCCCCCTCCCACCCCCCACCCCCCCATCCACCCCCCCATCCCCCCATCCACCCCCCCATCCACCCCCCTATCCACCCCCCTCCCACCCCCCCACCCCCCCACCTCTCACCCCCCCCCCACCCACCCCCCCCTCCACCCCCCCCATCCACCCCCCCCATCCACCCCCCCCATCCACCCCCCCCATCCACCCCCCCCCTCCACCCCCCCCTCCACCCCCCCCTCCACCCCCCCCTCCACCCCCCCCTCCATCCCCATCCACCCCCCCGCCCCCCCCGCCCCCCCCACTCCCACCCCCCCGCCCCCCCGCCCCCCCCCTCCACCCCCCCCACCCCACCCCCCACCCCCCCTCCCACCCCTCCCACCCACCCCCCTCCCCCCACCCCCCCCACCCCCACCCCCCCCACCCCACCCCCCCCACCCCACCCCCACCCCACCCCACCCCCCCCACCCCACCCCCACCCCACCCCACCCCTCCCCCATCGATTTATTGAAGGACAAAGATGCTTTGGGGATAGATTTCAAAGCGGGTCACTCAGTGTTGATTGACACAGAGGGTTCAGGGGATCTCAGGCAGCTGAAAGCATGGACCCAAAGGTGGGATAATGGCACTTGGATATGGGTAAGACGCCAGGTTCAGATGAGGGCAGGTAGTTGAGAAGGTGTTGCAAAGCAGGAGAGCATTCCAGAGATAGGGATGGGGCAAGGGCATAACTGGAAAACAGGGATAAGAATTTTACATTTGAGACAGCGTTCGGCTGTGTGTCACCCAGAGTCAAAGTGCACTTCGTCACAAATGGAATGCCAATGCATTGATGTGGCCAGTGACTGGGTGGGAAGTTACAGTTCACAGCAACAGCACACTACTGAAATTTTCATTTGAACCTTCTTTTTAATTCGCTGTGAAATTTAAGATTAGGGACATCAAAGTTTGGAGGTCCTTCAGTGATTTTCCTCAGTATGCACAGAAGTGTATTAACCCTCAAATGCTGAGCTGAACACCAGGTTCAGAACAGAAGATGAAGCCATTTCATAAAATATTTATTGTGAAGTAAGTTGTCATCATCTTCCCCTCCAAGTTTTATTTGCTTTAACCTAAAAATAAACACCCAGCAGATTCAAAGTCCAGTTTGTGTTTATTTATCCAATATTTTTACTGAGTATCTCGATTTGATTAAAATCAATATTTCTTGAGCCCTCACCTATGAGTTTTCTTTACAAAACTGATTATTGGTTTGTGATAATAAGTAAAAACGGAAGCAACTGCGAATGTTGTAAATCAGAAGCAAAAAGAGAAGTTGCTGTAAAAATTCTGCAGGCCTGGCAGCATCTGTGAAGAAAAATCAGAGTTACCCTTTCGGGTCTGGTTCAGTTTTGAGAAAATGTCACTGGACCCAAAACATTAACTGTGACAATATGTTGTTATTTCAGATGTAAATATTGCAGTGCATTTTTTTAAAAAGTTGTCCTTCTAGTACTTTCACCAATCCAGATTATTTTCGGAGAACTCCCACAGCTAAGGGATTCCTCGCTGAGTGTTGGGAGACAGTTGGAAGAATGCTAAATATTAAGCAGCAATGAGACAGTTTGATTATTTTAATCACATTGTTAATTGTTTTCCACTGTTCAATAGCAGCTGTGCACATCTAGGTTGGCGATTAAAAGCAGATGCTTTAGCTCGTATTGATGGTAGATTGTTTGACATACTATGGTGTAGATTCAGTTTATAAATGTATGAAGTTGTATTTATATATTAATGTTAACAATAATCTGTTTTAAGAAAATGCAGTGGTTAATGCTTCAGTTGGTGTGGCAGGTACAATATTCCTGGGAGTATGTATTAAGACTTCCAGACTTCTCCCTGGAGACAGAATGGCAGCGTGTCTGTGATCTGTCAAGCTGTCTGCAGAGCCACACAAGCCTTGCTAATCCTTCAGTAAAGACAGTTGGCACATCAGCCAAGATTTCCCCACACTGTTTGGTTTGCAGCATCATTCAAGTGCATTGTCAGATTTGGTGATGAGGTATTTTCCAGTTGAACAGCCGTCAGACTCCTGGCTTGTATAATAAAGGCCAGTTTGGGCTGAGGTTGCTGCGAGTCTTCTGTATTTGTGGCACTGCACACAAAACAGTGAACATGTTTATTGTTTTGTGGAAGAAAGGGATGTAAAAGGTTATCAGTTCAGATAATTTTGGCAATAATCTCACTTGCTCATAACTCCAGCCCAGTTGTTATATAATGAGGCTGTCTCTGTCTTTGTCTTGTGGAAATATAAAACACGATACCTTCCTCCTCGCAAAGCCGTTCTGTTTGACATTGGAGTGTATGTGTTTATGAATATGTTTGATGCTCTGTGTGTGATTGAAGTGGAATGTTGCAACATCTGTAACCTAGTCAGTGAAACACATATTGTTTGTGTTTGAGTAATTTTACATGCAGTTTTATGCATAATACTTGAGCAATGTTAGTCGCTAACATGTGAAACTTAATGCACTTTGCCTCGGTAAGATGGGGAGCGCTGCAACAGCACACACAATGAGGCACGAACAATAGGCAAGTATAAATAAGTATAATGTGTGAAACGAACAACTGTGCTCGCAACGTACGGCATTGGAAAGACCGGGCGAAATAGATTGGGTGTCGACCATTCCTTAGATTTTAAGCCGTACCAACTTCTTAATATTTTACATAGCCACGAGAGAGCAAAATAAATTGCCGCCCATAATTACTCCTGTGTATCTGTTCTTCATAATTCGGTGTCAGATATCCAGTCATTTTGTCATGTACTCCCTGAAGATATGGCATTTGTTACAACTGGTTGTGGATCTTCCGTCCTCTTTGTGGTGCTGAACATCCTGTGTGAGAGAGAGTGGATAGCTGTGATTTTCAGGCATCTGTGTAGGGTTGAGGTGGTGTAGTGAGGGACAGTTTAAATTATCCTAACAGGAAAATATAAACAGCGAGAGGATGGGATGTCACATAACCTGTCAGGGGTGGACACATTTAATGTGGGGTAGTGGTAACGTCACTTGAAAGAATTTTACTACGAAGATAATATGCATGAATGTGGATGAACCCCCTCATCGATGGAAATTTTAAGGCTGATTTAAAACCGGGAAAGTACTGACCTCCAACAACCACAACTACCTTTCCAAGTGCCAGGTGCGACTCCAACCAGTGGAGAGCTATCTGTCTGATACCAGCTTTACTAGGGTTCTTTGATGTCACACTCGTTCGAATGCAGCCTGGATGTCAAGGGCTGTCACTGTCCCCTCACCACTGGAATTCAACTCTTTTGAACCAAGGTTGTCATGAGGGAGCTGAGTGGCCCTGGCAGAACCCAAACTGGGTGTCTCTGAGCAGGTGCTGCTCGATAGCACAGTTGATGGCAACTTGCATCACTTTACTGATGATTGAGCATAGACTGATGGGTTGGAAATTGGCTGGATTTGATATGTCCTGCTTTTTATGTATAGGACATGCTCGGTCATTTCCACATTTTTGGATAGATGCCAGTGTTGGAGCTGTACTGGAACAGCTGGGCTAGGGGAGCAGCAAGTTCTGGAGCACAAGTTTTCTGTACTGTGCTGTAATGTTCTATGTTCTAATTGCTGGAATGTTGTCAGGGCCTGTAGCCTTTGCAGTATCCAGCGTCTCCAATCATTTCTTGATATTATGTGGAGTGACTCGGATTGGCTGAAAACTGGTATCAGTAAAGCTCTGGACCACAGGAAGACACCAACACGGTTCTTTCACTTGGCTCTTCTGGCTGAAGATGGCTGCGAATGCTTCAGCCTTATCTTGAACTACTCTGCTGGGCTCTTCCATCATTGCGGATGCGGATATTTGCGGAGCCTCCTCCTCCATTCAGTTGTTTAATTGTCTACCACCATTCACAGCTGGATGTGCACTGGTCACTCATACCAGTGTGGTCATGAGCAGATGCGTTGTGGCAGTTGGATTGTTTCTGTGTCGCAAATTCTGTGCAGGTTCCAATGGAAAAATACAATCAGTCCTCGACAGTGCAGCTTGTAGTTCGGAAGTGAGGTGTCCATGCTTGCGTCTTTCAGATTTGTGGCAGTTTTTCAAATAGTCTGACCCAATGATCCTTTTATGTACTTTTTTAATTAAAGAGATATTGGGTGTGAATACCACTCTGTATCTACTCCAAGCCCAACAACTAAGGTGGGGCTGCACTTGGGCTATTTTCACTTTGAGGGATTGGGCTGCACTGCTATTGTCAAGGTACCGCTCTCCTGGAAGATCCCGGAGTTATTCGATGGATGGTGAACCGGCTGACCTGGGAGGCTTGTGTTGTACGCTGCTGCAGACTCCAGTGTTCGTGGTCTAGGGAGGTGGATGGGGACCAGCTTGATTGCCATTTTTCCTTTCGGCTCACTGGTAGGTGCATGGTTGCAGAAGACCGGATCAGATCTTATGGGTGATATGTGCAGTAGTGAAATAACCTGTTGGCCAGGCTGTCAAGTGAAGATTGACCACAGTGTGGTGAGAAAGACTTACTACATGAACAAAGACCGTTTGCTCTACTGTGCTTATACTAGCTCTTCTGAAAAACTATTCGATGAACCCCACCCTAGTGCTCTTTTAACATAGCCTTATTAAATGTGTCTTATTTTCAAATATAATCCAATTTGTGTGCTAGCATTAGCAGGTTGTCAGATTGCAATTTAAAAACCCACAAGTTGACTAAAAATCCTTCAGGAAAGAAAGCCTGCCACACCTACCTAGTCTGTCCTATTCGTGACAAATTAATTCTGTGTGTTTGACTCTCATGTGCCCTCAGGGTAACACGGGTTGGATGGGGAGTACTGTCTTCTCAAAACTTCTCACGCCCCAACAACAGGAATGCTCTGAGAGGGCACTGGCAATTTCACGAGATGCTTTATATTGTTCATGTATACATTTTGTGATCTCAATATGTTTCCTTTTTGTCTCAGAATATTTCAGTTCTCTGCTGTTCCTTCGCGAGTGAAGTTTGAAGCTTGTTGGAGTCGTGCAAATTGCTGGCACTTTAAAAGCGTCAGGTACAGCGTGAGTGCTGGCGATGCAGACTGTGTTCATTTTACGTGGCGGTAGGGCTTACCAATGCCGCCAGCTGGCTGGCACCTTTCCAGAGAAGTCAGTGGATGGTCGCGAGCGTGGGGAATGCTATTTAGGACTTGGATGGGACTAGAGTTGAGAATGGTGCCTGCACGACTGGAAGGATGCAAACTGGACGTGATTGATCTCGGAGGTGACTGCATGGTTAAAGGGAAATCCTTGGAGAGTAATGGAGTCAGCATTTAAGGAATTAAGGGTTATGGTGAGCAGCCAGGATAGAGAACGATCAACCATGATCATACTGAATGGCAGCACAGACTCAAGGGGCCAGATGGCCTACTCCTGCTCCTATTTCTTATGTTCTAAACATGAGGAAAGCAGTGACTCTTCCCATTAATCTGATGGTGCAAGCCCTAGGGGGCATAAATTTTAAAGATTTTCAGTGGGGGAATGTGAGATGGAATCTTTTTAATGCAATGAGTGGTAGTTACCTGGAACTGGTCATGATATTGATAAGTGAAGCAACCAATGGTTTCAAAATTGGATGGGCAGTTGAATGAAGGAAGGAATGAAGTTTGTACAGAGAATAAGCAGGGAAGTGGGATAGACTCCTCCTGATCACCCAGCAATGGGGGTTCCTTCTCTGCCAGAAATTACAGGCATTGACCTTTGCTTGGAGAACATGGGGCTGCGAGTATAGCTTTTAACGGGGGTTGGGGGAGGGTAGTGCCTTTAAGGACAGAAAAGTTTAGAATATTGATTTGAAAAATTGGGGATGTTGGGTGTTTACTGGAAACTGAGGGAAATTTGTTGTAATGGTAATTTTTGGAAGAGCAAAGAATGAGAGAGTGCCTAAGGGGAGGAAATCTAAGCAATGCCAACTTGCATAGGGAAGTTTCATTGGCACACCCCTGACATTTGTCTGCACTGGAGAACAATTCAGCAGCATGAGTCTGCTGGCAAGTTAAATGTCACATTGTGCTGAGGAAGTTAACAGAATTCTGAAGTTTGTCATTAGCTGTTCCAGAACTGAATGAGATGCTTGTCAATACAGCTTCTCCCAATTGTAATTACTTTGAATAAACAGTAACTGGTCAAATTCGACAAGTATGGTTATGTCAGTAGTTTTGAGTGTTTGGCATCCTTAGAGTTTTAGAATTAGCTTTATTGCCACGTGTAGTCACGTGAATACAGTGAAAACTTCATAAGTTGTCACAGTGCCATTTCAGGTGCAAAGGTACCTAGGTACAGATTCTTGGGGGGGAATCAATTTAGAAAAATGAAGAAATAAAAAGCCCAGCATGACAGAGCCTAAGATGCTAGCCATATAGTGTCATACAGATAACAATTAGAGTCAGAGAGTCTACAGTATGAAAAAAGACCCTTTTAGCCCATTCTGTTCACACTGGCCATAAAGCACTGATGTGCAGTTGTCCCGTTTCCATTGGCCCATAGTTGCCTATGCAATGACATTTGAAGTGAATAATATCCAAATATTTCTTAAATGATTCCTGCCTCTACCATTGTGTTCCAGATATCCACCATCTTCTGTCTGAGAAACAAACTTTGTAAAACCCCCTCCTGCCTTTCACCATAAAACTATGCTCACTGGTTGTTGATCCCTATATTAAGGGGAAAGCTTTCTTCCTATCTATGCCTCTCATAATTTTGTACACCTCTATCAGGTATCCCCTCAGCTCTCTGCTTTAAGGGAAACAACACCACCTTATCTAATCTCTCTTCATAGCTGAAATGCACCAGTCCAAGCAATGTCCTGGTGGCTCTCCTCTGAACCCTCTCTAGGACAGTCATATCCTTCCTCAAACTGCACAGAGTAGTCTAACTGATGCTTTGGACAGCTCCATTATAATCTCCCTGTAAGTTCTGATGAAGAGTCATTCGACTTTGAGGTGTTAACTCTGCTTTCTTCCCAGAGATATTGCCAGACCTGCTGAGCCTCACCAGCAATTTCTGCTTTTGTCTCAGATATCCACCACCTACCTTCTGGCTGAGATTTTTAACAAAGGCATTTCTGGCTCTCACGTTTAATCACCTGCTTGAAAAACTCAGTGAGACCTCTCTGATCTCCCCTTGACAAAGTCGCGCTGACCACCTCTGATTAACCTATGCCTGTCCGAGCACAGATTAATTCTCTCTCTCAGAATGTTCTGCGGCAGTTTCCTAACTGGTTGTGTTTTACATTTGCTCGTGTAAGTTACGCTGACCCGGTTATTTATGTGGGTATGAGTGGTCTCCTGCTCATTGCAGTGGTTTTAATCTGCTGAAGGCATTGGAGTGACACCTGACCTAACTCATCGGCCCAGTCTTGCTTGCCTGTGTTGTGGGAGGCTAGTCCGAGTGTGGGAGCTCTGTGTGTGTGTGGGCGGTCTGTGTGTAAGTGAGTGGGTGGGTGCTGTGTGTGACTGTGGGTGCAGGGTGGGTGGGTGGTTGGTTTGTGTGTAAACAAATAGGTGGGTGCTGTGTAGGTGGGTGGTCTGTGTGTTAACGAGTGGGTGGGTGCTGTGTGTGTTAATGTGAGAGCGCGGGCTGTGTGTTAATGAGTGGGTGGGTGTTATGTGGGCGAACATTCTGTGTGACTGAGTGTGTGAGCTTCTGTGCTCGTGTGTTGATAAGGCTTTGTTAAACATTAATGTATTCTTCCCTCTTTGCATCTGATTCTGTTTGTGTGTGTTCGCACACCTGTAAGTGTAATTTTATAAATTTCTGTCTGTCCTGTTGCTGACACAGCTCTCCATCCTAACCCTGCCCCTTTCTTGTTAGGGAATGAGTGTGAGTGCGAGCCCCCTTTCCAGTTCTTTCACCAACTGGTTATCGTTCCTCTGTGTCTGCACACGAATACTTAATAGGTACTGGCCTGTTGTACAAATTCGTGTCGTCACCTTCTTACTGGAACCCTTACTGATTTCTTGATATCTCTCATCTACAGTTGCTATGGCAACTGAAAATACTGCCCATCATCTTCCCAGGTAGGCTGTGTATTCTGTGTTTGTAAAGCTGTGGTGTTGGGTTCGGATATGAAAGCAGGAGGTGAGGTGCACATCATCGCTGGTGTAACAGAACAAGCTTGAAGGTCTGACTGGCTTCGTCCAGTTCCCTCTTTGCAGCTACCCCAAGTGAAGTTATCAAGGAAGTGTCCCTCACTTTTCCGAATGCGAGTTACAAAGGCTGGAGAAACCGTGTGATTGCTTTAATCCTTGTGAATTATTAACCAGCTCCAACTACCAATGAGTTTCCCAACTGCCAGATGCTACCTGGCAATATTTAAAGTGAGCTTGGTGATAGTCGACAGAGTGAAATTTGATAACTCAGCAAAGCCTGATGTGGTCTGAATTTCAGGCGAGAGAGAAAGGAGCTCAGTTTTATCTGTAGTTACAGAGAGATCGGCAGGTATTATTTTGTCAATTGACACTGTAACATCAGGACGGTCATCTGTTTCTTCTGCTAGCCTTTAGCAGGTTCACCTTTGTGACTAAACGGATCTACTGGTGTCTCGTTCCAAATATCTGGCATGATTCTAACTTTGTTACGGAGGCCAGCAATGTAAAGATGAGCTGGAGAATGTGATTAAATGCTCAGCAGAGAAGTAACTGCTTGTCTGTTCCGAACTTTGCAAAACCCTATCAAGCACCAGAACCCAAAGTAGATGCAGTACTTGATCTCCACAGCCTCAGCTTGGATTCTGAAGGCCAATAGCTGCCCAGTTGATACACCCATCCTGAGAGTAAGCTGTTGGTAAGGCGGTGAATTTCACGTGTTGCATTGGTGCGTTACAGTATTGTGTGTGGGGGACAGGACTCACGTAGGTTGGCTCAGCAAGGACCCCTGATGAGCGTCAGTGAATGAGTCAAATTTGTACTGCAACAGGCCAGCCACTTTGGTGCGTGGCTACTCTGGAATGAGCCTATAAATGGTGCATTGCATATCATTGCATGGTAGGGTTTTGAGTTCACGATTTCAAGATGGGAGAGAGGAGAGCAGCTTCTGAAAGCAAATAGCATACTTGGAATATGGTCTGCAGCTGATATGTAGGAGACAGGCTGACCATACATTAGTGCATTCACACTCTGTTATCGACAGATGCAGGTGTCTTTGGTGAGGAAAAACAAGTATGTCTATAAACAGGAAGGAGAGAGGAAATTTGAAATTGATAGCCTGTCGCACTGCTGAATGTGGACTATACAATTCTGTCCAAACTCATTGGTAGTTGGTTTAGGTGTGTTCTGTAGCTGGTCACTTACCCTGACCAGACCTGTTATACCCGGCAGCAATATCTTGGAGAGTCTCATGCTGCTCAGGGATTCCCACCCCCTTTGTACTGGATACTTTGGGTAGACGCCAGCCTGGACCAGACAGAATATTGCACAACGACATGATGCATTTCCTCTTTGAAATCCACAGTTGAGATACTGTTGCTCTGCAGAGAGTCCAGTGGGAAGAATGCAGATGGAGGAAGGGTAACTATCCCACAAAGCACTCAGGCCAAAGCCTGTTTACAAGGATGATGCCACTGTCTCTTGGTCAGATCTGCTATCGTTGCCCATGCTGAGTGGGGCCAGTTTGAATTGACACCAAGAACCAAGGTAAATTGAGGCTAGGGCGAGGACCTTTTTAATTTTGCAAATTGAGTTGACCAGTCCTTTGCCCGGTTTCCTGCGGGTACGAGGGGTATGGTTTGCAGAGTCTGGCTGTGTTCGTAAAGCCAGAATGTGAGAGTAGGCATGGTCAAACAAAACCTGGGCACATAGGTGCAGTACTCCCACTGTATTGTGGGTAAGAACCTGGCCATCAGCTGTGAGGCACTCTGTTGCTGTACGTGGTACAAATCTAGCCTGTTCCTCACTCCTACACAATGGTGGTCCCTAGATCTACCTTCCATCTAGTCTGGAGGTTGAAAACGGGGTGCGTTTGCAGAGATGTGATACACAAACCTCTATGTAAAGGAGATGTAAAAACATACCCAACGTCGGCCTCGTCCTGATAGCAATCCCTGAGTGTTTCTGCATCAAACTGTGCACGGACGGTCACTATGTACTGAGCTCCTGGCTGGCCCCTCGGTTTTGTGCAGAATGGTTCTAGCCACATTGCTGCAGAATGCCCTGGGTAGTTGCACTGTGCTGTGTGACCTGTCTCACGTGGAAAAGCTTATGACAGAGAAAAAGCTTCAACCGCAGGTCTGTCAGACGGTCATCAGCGCACAAAGACCTCGAGGCCATGGGGGAAATCAAGGCGTTGACTCCAACTGGGATGGTTCCCTGAGCAGACTGTCAAGGTCACTCAGCAGAACGGCTTATCATCAGGACTTTAAAACTAGCACCAAGATGGACCTTGGCTGGTGGCAAGAGAGGCCCCTTCGTGCCAGACGCTCCCTACTCACTCGGAGCCGCTACCACTTCAGCTGCCCTCCGAATGGCTGTAAGTGGGGGAAAGACTGTCGTTTACGGTTTTGGTGGAATATTCCTTTCGGCAAGCAAGGTGTGGAGAGAATGCAGCAGGTTTTGTCATGGCCAATATGTGATGCAGCTCTATGGCTGTTCCCAGGGTCATATTACCAAGACGGACATCAACTGCACCTGAAGTATCATCAACTCCGTTGGTCTTCGCTCAGCCCGAAACCTCCAGGTCCTGTGGTGCAGAAAGTCCTCAATCGAATGTTGCAGATTGGCACATTCCACGGCCCATGGCTTTTTCTGATGAAGGGTCTAGGCCCGAAACGTCAGCCTTTGTGCACCTAAGATGCTGTTTGGCCTGCTGTGCTCGTCCAGCTCCACACTTTGTTATCACTGTGTGCTGGGGGATGCATTGAACTTTATGGCAGCTCCTGTTGAGGCCCAATGCGAGAAGGCTGTGACGTAGGTATTTCCAGCCACACTACACAGAGGGACAAGAAAACCTAAAACCTAAAACCTGAGATGGCCTAGAAAGAAAGTACATTGTGGAAATCAAGAGGTCTGAAAATGCACTGGGTTCTTGTGCTGAAATTGCTTCAGAGTAGCCAATAATGCACTGAGAAATATTGCATATCTGTCTCAGTTTCTGTAATATACAATTTGAAATCTTTAGCCCTGAGGGTGTATAGCTGACATAGAATGTGCTTTGTAAATATTAAGTCTATTAGAGTCCGTTTCAGTGGCACGTGCCTTAGACAGATCAGTTGAATTTTATTGCAAATTCTGTAAGATTCATGTTGAAATATGTCACACATAATATAATTTTATGCTACTTTTATGAAATATATTTCTACAAATTTAATCAATAAACTATTTTTATGGAAGGCCTTTTATATTTAATATTGCTTTGAGGACGTGAGTTTTGAAGTGTTTTTGGAAATTTGATTTATTTCAAATTTAGTACTTCAGTGTTATCATGAAAAGAAATTTGAAATTTTACTGAGACCATTTAGAAATTAGATTTTAACCAGCTGAAGAACGAGCTGCCCAACTGGCCTCACTCGTTTCAGAAAGGGAAGACCTCTTGTGTTCAGGATTAAGCCTATTTGTTCTTTTGATATAAAGATTGGAGAAGCATTTTAAGATTATTCCTGAGCAAGCTCATCTCTGTATGACTTCAGAGACACCGTGCCTGATGAGTGACTCAGCCACATCAATCAGAACATAAGCGCAGTAGATTCTGGAACATTCTACCTGTTGACCAACTGGTTATTCTTGAAGAGAAGAGTATGGTGTTTTATTTCAGAAAGCTAGCCACTGAGAATTTTTTTGTTAATTTCTCTTTTCCTGAAGCTTGTGTATGTTTTGGGGATTTTTATTTTGTTCGTTCACAGGCGCGCGACATTGCTGGTTGCATTTATTGCCCAACCCTGGTTACCCAGAGCACCATTAAAGATCTGGTGACCCGTGGAGGGCAGACCAAGTAAGATGACAGATTTCCTTCTCTGATGGACAATAGTGAACTAGACTTTTTAAAATGACAATTGGCCGTAATTACATGGCTGCTGTTAGACTATTCCATCCCCCCCCACTCCTTTAATCTTGATTCTTAGTGAATAAAAGTTCCACCATTTGTCACAGTGGCATTTGAACCCTTGTCCCTAACACATGGGCCTGGTCTTTTGAATTACCAATCGACCAACATTATCAGTCTGCCACCACCTCCACCGAGGGAATGGAGAGGGATAAGCATTTATAAATCTATATCATTGACCAAGTACATTAACCAGTTTTTGAATCTTAATAAAGTAAGTTTTGTTTCAGTCAGTAACCCAGAATTATGTTGATTGAGAATCCTGGTTGATCACCTGATTGATGTCAGGTCTTTCAACAATGAGTTATTTATTTGCTCATCTTCGTAACTGGGAGAAGTATTTTTATTTCATGTTTTATGTTGTACCTTGTGAAATAGTGTGGCTAGAATGCTGTGTGTTCCCGGGTCAGAGCAGTGTATTTTTAGGACAAAGCCCTGGATTGTTGCTGTTTCTGCTTGCTGCTGTGAGCAGTTCATGATTTCAGATGGCCTGCTGAATGAAATGGGAATTCATTGACAGGCTGCGTGACATCTCTGTATCTCAGTTTGGACTGTCGATAACTCCATGGTGTGCTACCAAACGCAGCTGACTTATTTACACCAGGAACAGAAAAGATGGATATTTATTGTCATCAGGCACAAGGTTTCAGTGCATCTTGCACATTTTTACTTTGTTGGCCTGACATTTCAGTGCCTGTTCTCTGAAAAGCCAATCTTTTTCTTGAAAAGCAGCCAGGTTTTTCACAGCCACAACAGCTTGTTTTCCAACAGTGCCTTTGCCATAATAATATGCTACACGGGCATGTTGTCAGACACAAAGTAAGTCTGAGCCAGATACACAGATAGTGGGATGGTTGGTCTGGGGCATTCGATCAAAAGCTCAGACAAGGAGTTAGGTTTTAAGCAGCATTTTGGAAGGAAGAGAGAGATTCAGAGAGGCCTATGGAGTGATTATCAGAATATAGAGCCTTCTTGATGAAATCATGGCTATATATTTTGAGGCGAAGGATACCCAACACCACAGTTGGAGGAGCAATGAGGACCTGGGGACATTGGGCAAGAGATGAATTGACCCAATATCTCCATTCTTTCCCAGGGCCTGCCGGTTTGCTTCATTTTTCCAGCGTAAAATCGATAAAATATTCTAAACCGTAGCTTGCGCGGAAATATGAATCTCGACTGGATGTTTTAGATGCCGAATCTTTTCCAACCAAAAATGGTGACCTCTCATCACCATTCCCACCTCAACCTGGACTCTTTCAGGAGACGGCTCACTGTCAAGGGTACGGTTTCCATAGTCTCAGCAGGAATCCAATATCTGATCTCTGTGACCGTCGTCCTGGTGTTATGTTCAGGAGCTGGGCTATCCAACTGCTTGGGGCATGTTAGTTTAGCACATGCATTCCCCAGAAGGATGTGTGTTTATAGCTGGGATGCTGGTTCGTATTCACCCCTGTCCCCAAAAGTGGGTATTAATAGGGCATTGTAACCCTCGCTCAGTTTGCTCAAGGACCATTGGGTTATTTTAACGGAACAGAGCACTGCATGCACAGGTGCTGATCTTAACGAGGCTTAGCTACAGTGGCAATGGGGCGGGGGGTTAGCTGTGTGCACTGGGCCTTCATTCCACGGCAAGGACAGATCACTGACAAGTAACTCTCGCTGGAAAGGTGTGCTCATGTGGAGACTGGGCGGGACCTAATGTCAGACCAGCCTGTGTCTCAAAGATGCATGGCCATTTGAACAAACTGGCATCTGCAACTGTACAACGATATAAATGTATAAATGCTTATCCATGTCAATTCCTCGGGAGCAGGTGGCCACAGGCTGGTAATGTTGCTGGATTAGTAATTTAGAAGCCGAGCTTCATGTTCTGGGGACAAGGGTTCAAATGTCACCATGACAAATGATGGAATATTTATTCAATGAGTTCCTAGAATAAAGGCAAAGGAAAGCTAGTTTAAAAACAACCACGCAACTACTGCCAATTGTCATTTTGAAAAGAAAAATCTAGTTCACTATTGTCCATCAGGGAAGGAAATCTGTCATCCTTACCTGGCCTGGCCTTTATGTGACTTCAGACCTTTAGCTCTAGGACAGTAAATGCTGGCCCTACCAGTGACGACCAAAACCTGTGAATGAGCAAAATAAAAATCCCCAAAGCATACATTCACGCAAGTTTCAGGAAAAGAGAAATAAGAAATATTTCTGAGTTTTTTTTTTCTTCCAGAAAGCCTATGTTTTTCTTTAAGAGTAACCAATTGACCAAAATGTAGGATGTCCCAGAATGGAACAGTGGATGGAAAGCACATGGTGCAGGAATTAAATGGTTGGATAGAAGAGAGAGGGGAACAGGGGTGGCTGGTTTGTCGAGGTTGGCAATGTTCCCTAAGATGCAAACATAGGAAAAGGATGGGAGTCAAAAGACCAGCAGATCCATTAACTCAGACCCACTCTCATGGTGGCTGTACCTTTTGTGAGAAGGTGCTTCCTGAAGACCTGGGGAGACCGGAAAACCAGAGGAGAACCTTGGCACACCCAGGGATCGCTTGCTGGCTTAGCGGAGAGTCTCTTTGGAAGGGAGAGATATTTATCCTGGAGTAATGACTCCAGACTTTTTCCTTCTGTGCTCCAGAAACTGCACCAGTTGGACTTGCTCTGAAGAAAATGTAAAGGTGTTGAAGTGCTGTGGAAAGAGGAGACCCTAGACCAGTGCACAGTATTGGCACAGCATTCATAGAACATAGAACATAGAACAGTACAGCACAGAACAGACCCTTCAGCCCACAATGTTGTGCCGACCATTGATCCTCATGTATGCACCCTCAAATTCATCAGAAAGAGTTTGCAAATATGTTGTTTGAATGGCACAAATGTTGCTGTCTCTTATGTGGCGACGCGTGTTATTTATTCTCATCTTCTGGCACGCAGCACACTGCCAAATGGCACACAGAGTGTGAGGAGAAGTGGGTGAGTGATCAGGGGCTGGCTTATTCAAACTAACTTGTGTCAGCCTGCTGTCTGGTCCTAGCTATAAAATTAAATCTACATGCCCTCACGTGGCTGTTTCTGATGCTGAACAGAGCAGTCAGCAGCAGCTTGCCTCCCCGTTCTCTGTGCTGAGAGACTCAATGTCCACAGTTGCTTTTTCTAACCAGAAGGTGAAGTGCGATTTTGGACAATTTTGACAATTCACTGACTTTTTTATTCCCCAGGAGGATGTATGGGTAACCGGTGAGAGGTCTAGAAAGTGCATTCTTTCGCATCCAGCCTCCACCAGCTCATTCTGAATCCCTCCCACCAGGATCCCCAGCATGGATAGACTCGTTCCCCCATTCCCTGGTGCGGATAGACTTTCTCCCCCTTCCCTCGGCACTCGATTCTACCAAATATTATTTTCCTCCTCTTTTATGATATTATAGAATTACTAGGGTGAATGGTTTAAGCATTGGACAGTGCAGTTTACGCACCAAGGAGTTTATCATAGAACCCTACAGTCTGCTCACGGGGTCCACACTGACCCTCCAAAGGGCATCCCACTCAGACCCAACCCGTACCGTATCCCAGTAACCCTGCGTTTCCCGTAATCTGCATGCCTTTGGACTGTGGGAGGAAACTGGAGCACCCAGAGGAAACCCACACAGACACGGGGAGAATGTGCAAACTCCACACAGACAGTCACCCGAGGGTGGAGTTGAACCCGGGTCCCCATTACTGTGAGGCAGCAGTGCTAGCCACTGTGCCACTTGCGTGTACTGAGATTGATGGAACTTAAAGATTTACATTTGTTTGGTTTCCCCCTTAGGAAAGGAGCTAAGATACGAATAGGTGAGTTTGAGGTGTAGATCAACCATGAAGAGATTGAATGAAGCAGCAGGTTTGAGGGCTGAATGGCCTCCTCATGTCCTTGTGGACGTGAAGAGTGAGTGAGAACAGGGAGAATAACTCGGCAGGCAGTAAACCTTTAGCCAGATTGTGATGAGGATGTATCAGCCCCTACGTCACAGGATAGTCAAGCTGAGTAGCACGAGAGATGCTTTTAAGGAGAAACTGTAAATAAATGGGGGAATGTTGATAGGATATGGTATGCGAGGAGGCACAAATGTAAGCATAGATCAGTTGGGCCAAAGGAAGTTTTGCTGTACTGTAGAAAACAATGCGATTCAATGCACTAATGAGGTTTTGTTTCTTTTGCTTTGCATGCACATTTTATCCAGGTTGAACATCCTGCTGGGTGGTATGACTCCATTGTACTTCCACATGGTCAATCTAGGCTTGCACTGCACCGTGACCTCATTGTTGCTCTACACATGTGACACAGCCGTGTTCCGAGACCGGCGCCAGGCGTTCTTAGTTGCTGTTCTCTTCGCCGTACACCCCATTCACACTGAAGCTGTAAGTAGCTGAATAATTGTTTCGGGACTAACGGTGTGGATCCAGTGCAAATGTTCTGCCCATCCCTGCCTTAATAGGTCCATTAAAGTTAGCAGGACAGAAAGGTTGTGTTTGTACTACTTCCTTCCTCGTAGAGCAATCTAGTTTTGTGTTTTGTCCCCCTCGCCGCATACCTCCCCATGCTTTCAGCATTTTCCCATGGCCGTTAAGTCTGGGAGAAATATCTTTACGCAGGCTGGTGGGAATCTACTATTCACTGCTCCTGGAGAGGTTGAGGTGAGTTGTATGTGCTAGCATAAAGGGGAATTTTGAGAGCTCACGAACAAGGCAGAGGTGGAAAGGTGAGGAGATGTTGTGAGACAAAGTAATATTATAAAGGGCTGTGGTGGATCATAAGCAACCCCACCCTGCCTCATTCATTCACGTACAAATGCCTACGCCTTCGTTCTCCCAGTACTGCTTAATCTTGACGGCCATTCAGCTGTACTTCAAATTAAGCTAAGAAAATAGAAACAGAAAACATGAAATTTGTTCAGTTAAATGTAGGGTTAAATAGTTTAGGTACTTCACATGTTGGAAATATGAGGGACCTTCCTCGTGTGGTCCATAATAGGATCGTAGATGGTGGTTAGAGGGACACTATGTTGCCCTGCTTTTGAGTCATAGGCTCAGAGAGGCATAGTAGTTGGAAATGTTCCCTTCGGTCCAACTCGTTCATGTTGACCATAATCCCAAACTAAACTAGTCCCACCTGCCAACGTTTGGTGCATATCCCTCCAAACCTTTCTTATTCATGAACTTATCTGAATGTCTTTAAAACATTGTACCTGCATTCACCACTTCCTCAGGAAGTTCACACCATGCACATACCACCCTGTGTAAAAAGAAAACGTTGCCCCTCATGTCCTTTGTGAATCTTTTTCCTCTCACTGTAAAACTATCCCCCCAGTCTTGAAATACCCCAACCCGGGAAAAGGCACTCGCCATTCACCTTCTCTGTACATCTCATGATTTTATAAACTTCAGTAAAGTCACCTGTCAACCTCCTAGGCACCAGTGAAAACAGTCCCGGCCTATCTTGCCTGTCCTTAAAAACTCAAACTTTCCATACCCAGGCAACATCCTGGTAAATGTCTTCTGAACCCTCCTCACCTTAGTAATATCCTTCCTATATCGGGGAAGATGACAACTGGATACAGTAGAGTCATGACATACTACAGCATGGAAACAGGCCCTTTGGCCCAAAATGGTTCAAACTGACCGTGGTGTCCACTCAGCCAGTTCCAGTTGCCTGCATTTGGTCCATTTCCCTCTTAAAACCTTTCCATCCATGTATCTATCCAAAGGTTTTTTTAAATGTTGCTATTGTACCTGCCTCAACTGCTTTCTCTGGCAGCCCATTCCTTTTTTATTCATTTTGTGGGATGTGGGTGTCGCTGGCTGGCCAGAATTTATTGCCCATTCCTAGTTGCCCTTGAGAAGGTAGTAGTGAGTTGCCTTCTTGAACCGCAGCAGTACTCCTGCTGTGGGTTGACCCACAATGCCATGAGGGAGGGAATTCCAGGATGTTGACCCAGTGACAGTGAAGGAACGGCGATATATTTCCAAGTCAGGATGGTGAGTGACTTGGAGAGGAACTTGGATGTGGTGGTGTTCCTGTATAGCTGCTGCCCTTGTCCTTCTAGATGCAAGCGGTTGTGGCTTGGAAGGTGCTGTCTGAGGATCTTTGGTGAATTTCTGCAGTGCATCTTGTAGATAGTACACACGGCTGCTACTGAGTGTCGGTGTTGAAGGGAGTGAATGTTTGTGGATGTGATGCCAGTCAAACGGGCCGCTTTGTCCAGGATAGTGTCAAGCTTCTTGAATGTTATTGGGGCTGTGCTCATCCAGGCAAGTGGGGAGCATTCCTTCACACTCCTGACTTGTGCCTTGTAGATGGTGGGCTGGCTTTGAGGAGTCAGGAGGTGCGTTGCTTGCTGCAGTATTCCTAGCTTCTGGCCTGCTGTTGTAGCCACTCTGTTAATGCGGTGAGTCCAGTTGAGTTTCTGGTCAATGGTAACCCCCAGGATTTTGATAGTGGGGAGTTCAGTGATGGTAACACCATTGAATGTCAAGTGGTAATGGTTAGATTGTCCCTTATTGGTGATGGTGATGGTCATAGCCTGGCATTTGTGTGGCACGAATGTCACTTGCCACTTGTCTGCCCAAGCCTGGATATTGTCCAGATCTTGTTGCATGTGAACATGGACTGCTTCAGTATCTGAGGAGTCCATAGAGACACCAGTCTGCATGAAAAAGCTGCCCCTCAGGTCCTCCTTAAATCTTTCCCCTCTCACCTTAAACCCATGACCTCTAGTTGCCAATTCCCCATCCTTGGAAAAAAGACTATATGCATTCATCCTATCTATGCCCCTCATGATTTTAAACACCTCAGTAAGGTCACCCCTCATTCTCCTACATCTCAAGGGATAAAGTCCTTTCCTGGCCAACCTCTCAGGCTCACTAGTCATGGCAACATCCTCTTAAATCATCTTTACATACTTTCCAGATAAACTCTGTCTTTCCCATAACAGGGTGACCAAAACTCCAAGTACACAATAGTCCAAATGCAGCTTCACCAATGACTTATTATACAACTGTAGCATAACGTCCCAACTCTTCTACTCAATGCCTCGACCAGTTCAGACCAGCATGCTAAATGCCTTCTTCACTACCCTCTCTACCTGTAACACTGCTTTCAATGAACTGTGCACTTGTACTGTTAGGTCCCTCTGTTCCACAACTCTCCTCAGAACCTTACTATTTACTGTATAAGTCCTACCTTGGTTTAAATTTGCAAAGTTCAATACCTTACACTTACCTGTATTGAATGGCATTTGCCAAGCCTCGGGCTCCTTCCCCATCTGATCAAGATCCCTCTGTAATTTGTTGTAGCCTTGCTATCAATGATACCTCCTCATTTTTAATCATCTGCAAACTTACGAATGATGCCTTGTACATTCACATCCAGATCGTTTATGAAAATAACCAAGGTCCCAGCACCGACCCCTGTGGCACACCATGAGTCACAGGCCTCCAATCTGAGAAACAACCTTTAACTATCACCCTCTGCTTCCTACCATCGAGCCAGTTTTGAATTATAATTAGCTAGCTCTCCCTGGATCTCATGCAATGCAACTTTCAGGACTAGCCTGCCATGCGGGTCTTTGTCAAATGCCTTACTAAAGTCCATTGCCCTACCCTCTATCCTCTCGGTTACCTCTTTGAAAAACTCTAAAAGATTTGTCAGATGTGACTTCCGGCATACAAATCCATGCTGACTATCCCTAATCGGACCATGATTATTCCAGAGTTGGTCGATCTTGTCCCTCAGTATCCTCTCCAATAATTTGTCTACCACCGATGTCAGGCTCACTGGCCTGTAGTTCCCTGGCTTGTCTTTGCTACCTTTCTTAAACAATGGAGCAAGATTAGCCACCCTCCAGTCTTCTGGAACTTCACCGGTGACTAAAGATGAAGCAAAAATGTCTGGAAGGGCCTTTGCAATTTCTTCCCTAGCCTCCCACAATGTCTGAGGATGGACTCTATCAGGCCCAGGGGATTTGTCCACCTTAGTGCACTTTAAGGCTGCAAACATCTTGTGTGTAACGAGTATGCGGTGCAAAACATCCCCACTTGTTTCGCTTATTTCCATAGCATCCATGATTCTCTCCTCAGTAAGCACTGTGGAGAAATATTCATGAAAGATCTCCCCCGCCTCCTGTAGCTCCACGCATAGACAGCCATGCTGATCTGTAAGAGGACCTATTCCCTCCCTAGCCATCCTTTTTCTCTTAATATAGCTCCAAAAGAGGCTTCATGCTTTCCCAGAGGATTGAGATGGAAGAGGACAGCCGGGTTTAAAAAAAAGGACCAGCTTGTCTGTGGTGGTCCGCTGGAGGTTGGCGGTACAGTTGACAGTAAGCAGTAGTCGTGGAGCAGCATGAGAAATGAAGAATGTGAATTGCTGTAGAGCTTTTGACATTGTCAGGATGAGCTAAAGCAGCAAGTAGCTAATAAGATTCTTTGGAAGCATAATTTTGCTTTATCCATTCAAGGAATGAGGGTGTCACTGGCCAGGCAGCAGTTATTGCCCATCCCCAATTGCCCAGAGGGCACTTAAGAGTCAGCCACATTGCAGTGGGCCTGGAGTCACATGTAGGCTAGACCCAGGTAAGAATGGTAGTTTCCTTCCCTGAAGGACATTCATGATCCAGATGGGTTTTCCCAACAATTGACAACAGATTCACGGTCATCATTAGGCTGTTGATTCCAGATATTTATTGAATTCAAATTCCACCCTCTGCCATGGCAGGATTCGAACCTGGGTCCCCAAAACATTATCTGGATCTCTGGATTAACAGTCCAACGATAATACTACTAGGCCATTGACTCCTCAATCTCTGTTGAGATGTTGGGACACAGAGGTAATCTGTTTTGGAATGTGGATTGATAGAGGATAAGGTGGGGGAGTAGAAGCAGGGAGTAGCTGCAGGATAGACTGCACAGTGACTGTTTGTAATGGCACAGTGGAGCCCTTATTGCCTGTCTGAGAGCACTGACTTGGGTTTAATGTCTCATTTGAAAGGTGGCCATAAGACCATGTCTGACAATGTAGCACTGCCTGTGTGCTGCACTGAAATGTCTGTCTTCAAGCCCTAAACCCACTACTGCCTTGACTTGGGAGTGAGTGTGCTATGACTGAGCCAAGGGATGACATGCTATTCAACTGCATGAGCTGCAACTTCGTTTCTCTTGAAATGTTCCTCAAAAATTACAGATGTCAAATTTATCATGTAAAAAAGAAACATGCACACACTTTATTTATAATTCTTTCATCATAATTTTTGTATTAATTATATCCAAATGTAACTCTGGGAACAAACAGATCTGTGGAGCCTGCCCTTATTTCTCTGCCTTTGCTGTTTCGAACTGGACTGGAACTGAGCAAGCTAGTTGGAATGAATTTCAGGACCTGCAGGGAATTGCATGTTGAATTAAACATCAGTTGTTTTGTGAGAAACGCAGTGACTCAGTCAAACGTTTAAAGGCGGAGATTTAAAATGAATAGCGAGGAGCCCTGGAGGTTCGGGTGAGCTGAAATTGGAAGCTGACAGAGAACAGATGAACCTCTGTGAACAAGGAGAGACTTTGAGGAGTTAAATCCTACAATTCCAGATGGCTTGCTGAGTGTAACGTGGTGCAGTGTTTGTACGTGGGCAGGATTCACCTTGAGATGGACCTTTTGTATTGAAGAGGTGACCCTCCCCACACCTGACCAAGGCAGTGTGCCTAGCAGCAGCCAATAGGAAGAGCATTGCTGAGGTAGAGGCTTCGAAAGATAATAAAGGAAGGATGGCTTCTGCCAATGTGTTTTCAATCTTCTCACTGGCAATGGTGCTGACTCTGAAATAAACTGCTGTGAACAGAGTGCTAGACAAGGGAGTTAGGCTCAGCTCAGAAGAGAAACTGCTTGCTTCTGGCAGGAGCTTGCAATAAAATTGCCACGTCCATTTGTATGTCAAGAGAACGGCAGTTAAAACACGTCCATTTAGCTCCTTTTCTTGTGAGACAGTGAAGTCATGCCATTATCTCTTCCACTCCTCACCAACAGGCCTAGCACGCCCCCCGCCCCCACAACCAACCCCAATCCTCTGCTAGTTTCTCTGTTACAATTTGAGTCTAGTCCCGAAAGAGGAAATCCCTCTGTGACTTGAAACGCAAGTTTACCGACAGAATTATCTGGGACAGGCAAATTTAAATTGCACCCTGTGTTAAGATAAAGTCAGTAATGCAGATGACAGACAAATTAGAACACTTCAGCTCTCCAAGTTCCTCCATGCCCCCCAGCCCCGCCTCCCCCCAGTCAAGGTGCTGTGGATTCTGGGTCAATTCAAACAGTGAAGACTGACCTGGGAGACATCCCACCCACCAAGCCCCCTCCCTTCCCCCGGCCCCCACAGCCCATGCCCCACGACCTGAGCGGCCTCTGGAATTTTAATTCTGCATCTTTTTAAAGGTGTGAAATGACAGGCCCTGCACAGAATGCTGGGGCACACCATCTACAATTCCAGTCCTCTGCCACAATTTGAGTCTAGTCCCTGAAAAGGAATCTCCTCCTCCTTCGACTACCGCCCGGCCATGCCTCAACATGCCCATTGGCCACTGGGTGGCGGGGATCCCCAGTGGAGGGCTCTCTATGCGGGAGGCCTCCCTCCTTCACTCAGGGATCTGCGATGGAGGGTGTCGCACGTGCAACTGCAGGTTGTAGTGGTTCACGGATTCCTAGCCCAAACTCTCTGTTTTGCGGTGTTGTGCCGTCCATGGACTGTGGGTATATTGGGCCGTGGGCATTTGCACTGTTTTTTCGGTTATCTTCAGAACCTTCCCTTTTGGTTGCACTTCAGCCCCACGCTCCAGATTTTTGGGCCCCGGGTGCAGAGGGGAGCGGGCGGGTCAGGGGATCTCCTGGTGGATCTGCTCCTGGGCCTGTCCAGGCGGCGGTCTATGGAGGGGTTCATTATGGCTGACTGCCTACCTCTTTTTCTGTGGCTATACTTGTGCCTCGGTGTCCCTGGAGAAGTAGCAAGTAGTGTCTCCCAAAACCTGCCGTTTTGCGGGAGAGGTGGGCACCCCATGGTGTGGTGTGTGTCGTTTTGCCCTCCAGTTCTATTTTGATTTAATCCTCACCCTCCCCTTCACCATTTCGTTCACATAGTTATTGCCTGCAGAGGGGCTGTGCCTGCGACTGGTTCTTTGGCCGCATGGGTGTTGAAAAGAAAATAAAAGACTGACCTAGGTCAGGGTACTAAAGCAGATACATCCAAGGCAGGTCATAAAATTGAGATACAGGCTCAAGGGGTTTCTGTTTCTCTGCCTATATTATCTGGAAACCAACTTTTGGTGATCTGGTTCATGCCCGACAGGCTACATTGGTGCTGCCCACACTGTTTTCCCTGAAGACTTACCAATAAACGTGACTCCACATGTTGACAGAAAGAAATCAACAATGACCCAATGCGGCAGGATTAAAGCTTGTCGTACATCAATATCTGCACTTGGGATGCCGAGGCCGTTCAAGGCTTTGAGTCCAGTGGTGGAAAATGGAGTTTGAATTGTTGACTGCTGCTCTTTGACCAGTGCTGAGATGATGGGCTGAAGCACATTTTTCTGTGCTGTAGACCTCCATGTTTTCTAACATGTGATGCATCCTACAAATGAGAGAGTCTCCGCTTGTGAAGTACTTTGTAGAAAATGTTATTTTTATGTGCTCACCAGTTCATTTACATCGACTGAGTGACTCCAGCTCCTAGCCCTTGTCTAGGAAACACCGGATACCCTTGACTTTCCCGTTTGCATTCAGCATGGCTGATCTATAGCAATATCACATCAAGGATGCCTAACGGCTATCTTGACAGCACGGATGTTAATGTGAGACAGATCAAATACATTTTTAAGTTTGAACTGAGGATTTCAAATGAGACAAAACAACATTCATTCAGTCCCTGAGGCTCCAGCTACTCGGGGATTTTGCCATGCAGCTTTAAGATTAAATGAATTTAATTCACAAGATAAATAACCAAGCTGAATGTGGAGATGTGCTCCCCCCAGTATAGGGCCAGGCTTCATGACCAAAGTGGAATGCTTCTGAATAAGTGTAAACATAATGTGTGACAGTTACTGGCTACTGACGTTTCAGCCAACTTCCACGGTAACAGAAGACTCAATGAGCAAATGCATGCTCTTATACTTGTTTCCATTCTGTTTCTTTCTCTTCCTCTGTCTTTCACTCTCTCTCTTCCCACTCTCTCGTCTCTCTCACTGTCTCTGTGCCTCTCTCACACGCACACACACATTCTGTGCATCTCTATCTGTCTCACTCAATTTCACACACGCCCCTTCTCAACCTCATCCAATGCATACTCGCATGCGTGACCATGCCTGCGCGTGCACACTTGCTTGTGGATGTGCGACCACCTCTCTTCTAGTTTCCCTGTGTACAGACTCAGTTATGTACTAGCTGGGACATCGTGGTCAGCCCCTGTACTGGGAAGCCACCAGCGATGGACAGCAGAGAGATGTGGCAGGTCTGCCAGCCCCACCCCGAGTCAGTTTGCAGTCGTGACCCTGTGCATGACCTTTCTAAATAATCGTGAAGAGACAGACGATCCTGAGCCTGAGAAACAAACAAGGCCAGATAATTAGATGTAGAACATTATCTCAGAGGAGAGGTCCCCCTCCTCTCCAATGCTGTTTGGGGGTCATGACTAATGTCTACACAGTTTGCGAATATAAGAACGTAAGATCATTACGAACTAGGAGCAGGAGGAGGCCATCAGGCCCCTCGAGCCTGCCCCGCCATTTACTAAGGTCATGGCTGAACTTTTTGAGACTCAGCAACCCTTATAGCTCATCTATACAGAACCACATGGAGGATCTTGGTCATTGGACCTTGATATAAGTCAACCACCAAAGCCACATACTCACGTAACTGACAAATATAAGCGACAGCCCAGTGATCAATTACCCCTTGCAACTGAAAATTCTTGGTAACTATGGTTACTTTGTCCTGACGGGTCTTCTATGTGTATCCAACCTGCCCAAGAGATGTACATCCTATGTAATTCTCACGTGGTGTACCACAAGGATCTGTTCCGGGCCCTATTCTATTTGTGATTCTGTAAATGATTTGGATGTAGGAGTGGAAGGGTGGATAAGTAAGTTCGATGATATGAAGGTGGGTTGAGTTGTGGACAGTGCGAAGGGCTGTTGTAGGTTACAAAGGGACATTGATAGGATGCAGAGTTGGGTTGAGAAGTGGCAGGTGGAGTTTAAGCTTGAAAAGTGAGGTGATTCATTTTGGAAGGATAAACTTGAAAGCAAAATACAGGGTTAACAAAGATTCTTGGCAGTGTGGAGGAGCAGAGGGATCTTGTGGCTTATGTTCACAGTTCCCTGAAAGCTGCCACCCAGGTGGATAGAGTTGTTAAGGCATGTGGGGTGTTAGCTTTCATTAATAGAGGGACTGAGTTCAAGAGCCATGAAGTTATGCTCCAGCTATACAAAAGCCTGGTTCGGCTACATCTGGAATATTGTGTCCAGTTCTGGTCGTCTCATTACAGGAAAGATGTGGAAGCGTTGGAAAAGGTGTGGTGGAGATTTACCGGGATGTTGCCTGGAATGGAGGGAAGGTCTTACAAGGAAAGGTTGAGAGAGCTAGGGCTTTTCTCTTTAGAAAGACGAAAGATGAGAGGTGACTTAATAGAGGTGTACACAATGATCAGAGGTATAGATAGAGTGGACAGCCAGAGACTTTTTCCTAGAGTGGAGGTAGCCATTACGATGGGACATAGTTTTAAAGTGAAAGGAGGTAGATATCGGGAAGACGTCAGCGGTACGTTCTTTACTCAGAGAGTGGTCAGGGCGTGGGATTCATTGCCAGAGAGGGTCGTGGAGTCGGCCTCTATAGGGGCATTTAAGCAGCAATTAGATAGGCACATGGACGATAGTATGAGGTAGGGGTGGAGGTTAGATAGACCTTAGGTTTAGGGTAAAAGATCAGCACAACATCATGGGCAGAAGATGCTGTACTGTTCTATGTTCTATGTAAGTCGAGAAGGGGTGTTAACAATTTCGGGAATCATATAGACAGTTGCAACTAACCCTTTACCCATGCAGTACCAGTGCACCTTTCAGTAAGAGACACTAAGAATTCAGAACAAGTCTGACTTTGGTGTTATCATGATTTGTCTGGAAATACATCAGTAATCATGCACCAGTGTCCCACAAGCTATCACCAAATGTAGAAATGTTGAAAACTCCCAATAATATCATGAAAACCCAATTAACCTGACTGACTGTTACTCAGGACTGTGGCTAACCACATCGAGTTCTTTTAGTAACGGTAATAATAACTATTTATTGTGACACACTTGACTTTAACATAATTGTGTAAAAAAGATCCAGTTTATACAATTTAAACTCTTCCCCCTTCAAAACCTGAAACATACGTGCGCTCAGTTGTGATAAAGACAGACAAAAGGCAAATGGCTTACAGAAGTGAATATAGACAGGATAAATAAAATTCCGAAATCCAAGTTTAATTCCGAGATCAAAAGTCCTGACCACAGGTGTGAAGTCCTTTTTCTCTCCCACTTCTTTTGATTTTGTTGTGCTAGTGAGATGTTGTATTCTGTATGATGGTTTTCCCATGATTCCATGGTTCATCAGGTGAACATTGGTGTTTTCTTATATAAATTATTTCTTTCAACCTCTCTGGGGTTTTTTTTGTCTTTTTCGCAGACACAGGGAGAGATATGCTGTCTGTGGGCTCTGGATGTTTTCATACTTGCCTGCTGTTGCTATTTACTGCCTTTGTTTTAGTTTAACACACTGCAGCAGAGGACGGTTACCAAGCAGAATTTCTTCAGCTCGTCAGTTTCTCAGGGCCCATTCAACTTTGACTGCTCTCTTTGATTTTGCTTCTGAAAACAATGTTGTAATTCTCGGCTCACCAAAATACAATGCTTGTTTTACAGGCTGTAAACAAGTTGTGACAGCTGTACATTGCTCAGGCCACATTTGGAGAACTGCATCCCATTCTAGCTAACAAAGTGTGAGGCTGGATGAACACAGCAGGCCAAGCAGCATCTCAGGGGCACAAAAGCTGACTTTTCGGGCCTAGACCGTTAATCAGAGAGTCTAGGCCCGAAACGTCAGCTTTTGTGCTCCTGAGATGCTGCTTGGCCTGCTGTGTTCATCCAGCTCCAAACTTTGTGATCTTGGATTCTCCAGCATCTGCAGTTCCCATTGTCTCTGCATCCCATTCAAGTTGCCCCGTTTATAGGAAAAAAAGTTACTAAACTGGAAAGGGTGCAAAAAAAGATTTACGAGTATTTTACGGGGGCTGGAGGTTTTGAGTTATGAGGAAAGGCTGGACAGGCTGAGACATTTTTTTTTCCCTGGAGTGTACGAGTTTGAGGAGCAACCTTTTGAGGGACATAGATAAAGTGAATAGCCCAGGTCTTTTCCCCAGGCTAGGGGAGTTCAGTACTAGAGGGCACAGGTTTGAGGTGAGAGGGGTAAAGTTTAAAAGGGACCTGAGAGGTGTGTATGTGGAACGAGCCGCCAGAAGAACTGGTAGAGACAGGTTCAGTTACAACATTCAAAAGACACTTGTACAGGTGTGTATGTACAAAGAACAAAGAAAATTACAGCGCAGGAACAGGCCCTTCAGCCCTCCAAGCCTGCGCCGATCAAGATCCTCTGTCTAATCTGTCATCTATTTTCTAACGGTCTGTGTCCATTTGCTCCCTGCCCATCCATGTACCTGTCCAAATATATCTTAAAAGACACTAACGTGTCTGCGTCTACCACCTCCGCTGGCAACGCGTTCCAGGCACCCACCACCCTCTGTGTAAAGAACTTTCCACGCGTATCTCCCTTAAACTTTCCTCCTCTCACTTTGAACTCATGACCCCTAGTAATTGAGTCCTCACTCTGGGGGAAAAAGCTTTTTGCTATCCACCCTGTCTATACCCCTAGTGATTTTGTAGACCTCAATCAGGTCCCCCCTCAATCTCCATCTTTCTAATGAATATAATCCTATTCTACTCAACCTCTCTTCATAGCTAGCACCCTCCATACCAGGCAACATCCTGGTGAACCTCCTCTGCACCCTCTCCAAAGCATCCACATCCTTTTGGTAATGTGGTGACCAGAATGGCACACAGTACTCCAAATGTGGCCGAACCAAATTCTTATACAACTGCAACATGACCTGCCAACTCTTGTACTCAATACCCCGCCCAATGAAGGAAAGCATGCCATATGCCTTTTGACCACCCTATTGACCTGCGTTGTCACCTTCAGGGAACAATGGACCCGAACACCCAGATCTCTCTGTTCATCAATTTTCCCGAGGACGTTTCCATTTACTGTATAGTTCGCCCTTGAATTTGATCGTCCAAAATGTATCACCTCGCTTATAGGAATGGTTGAGAGGCATGTGGGCCAAATGCAGGCAAATGGAACTGGTTCTGTTTGAGAAACCTGGTTGGCATGGTCAAGTGGGGCTGCAGTGGTTACTTCCATGATGCTATGACTCTAAACCTTCCCTGTTTATCAGTTACGGTAGTCCAACATCTGCAGGTTTATAGTTATAGGAAAGAGTAGTCTCTTACACTGTCAGTGTTGTGCCGAGTTTAACACTTAAGAGGCTAACCCAGCTCAGATGAGTGATCTTTGTCCAGACGGAAGATTGATAGACTGGTGTAGATTAATACCATCGGTATTTAACATCATCAGGGACACAGCCGCAATCTCACAGTTTCCTAATATCCACTTTATTCCCATACGTTAGTGCATTGAAAATTAGACAGCAAGGCTGAACGTCTCCTTTTCAGGCCTTTGATATTTGCTGTCTAAATTTTTCCCAAGAAACTACAGTCTCCAAGCAATCTGAACTGCAGCCAGGAAAGAACATTTTTATGCTCTGCAAGAGCAGCAGTCATAATTAATTTATCAGTGCAGCAAGTAGCAGAAATTGATCCTTTTTTTTTGCTGTAGCACTTCATGTGAGTGCTTTCTGATGCCTGAATGGAATTAAATTAGATATGCAGACTGTGTTAACATTGCTCAGCTCCTGCAAGTGATTCCTGACCCATTTTAACATCCATTTATCAAAACTATTTCTCAAGCAGCCTAACATTTCACTCATATACATTATTCCCTATGCCTTTGTGTCTCATGAAGCCTTCTTTCATCAGGAAAGATGCGAGACATGGTGATGTGAGGCGATATGTCAAGACAAACAAAAATTAACATTGTTTGGAAAAGTAGCAACTATTTTTTGAGTTTGAGTCGTTGCACTGGTACTCTGTCTCAAGCCGTGTCTCACTGACCTAATAAGATTGCATGTCCGGCAATGTGCCTTATCTCAGAACTAGTCTGGCTTCAGTTTGCCTCCTTATTCAGCACATTCCAAACCCATGACTGCGACAATGTAGAAGGACAAGGGCAATAGATACGTGGGGACACCATCTGTCAGTTCCTCCCCAAGCCACTGACTATCCTGACTCGGAAACGTATCACTGTTACTTTGGTGTCGCTGGCTCAGAATGCTGGAACACTCTCCCTAAGGGCCTTGTGGGTCTACTTCAGCAAATGGACAGCAGCGGTTTGAGAAAGTAGCTCATCACCACCTTCTGAAGGGCAACTATGGACAAGCACACATGCTGGCCCGAGCTAGTGACAGCGATTCCTAAGTGTTAGTAAACAATTAGCCAGACCTGGTTATGGATTTTTACAACCCTACCACTATGAAGAAGGAAGAGACGTGTACACCTTTTTAGCTGTCTGCTGCCCCCACACTAGTTTTGCCAGCAGGTGGGTGGTATAGAGACCCTGCCTGCCAATAGGCCAATTAGATCCTACTTTACCCCCTGTCCATGTTCCCCTCCCATCATCATAGTGCATGATGCTGAATGCACTGAATGAACCCTTTTAGACCCTCTCAAGCTCTCATACCCATTGCAACACATCTCCATTTTGTATGTGAAGTCAGAGGTATGTTGTGGACCAGATTAGGCCTCCCCAAAGTGCATTGTGGAGATAGTTTAGACCCCAACTTTAATATATTATGAAAAGGCATGTGTTACTTAACAAGGTGATATATTATTTAACCACTAATCACCAACTGTTCCAATATAGACAGCATCCCATAAACACACAAAAGTTTTGGAGGAGATCTGTAGCTCGCGTTGTGGGTGTTGAGGTTGGTTGGCTCGCCGAGCTGGTTTGCTGTTCCACAGGCGTTTCGTTACCGTGCTTGGTAACCACCTCTGATGAAGCGTCAGTGTGTTTTCCCGCCTGGTTTTTAAACTCTGGGGTCCGATTGCCTCATTTTGGGTTTCCTTTGTAGTGCAATGTATATGGAGTCGAGTTCAATGTGTTTATTGATAGCATGCTTCGTTGAGTGCCATGCTTCCAGGAATTCTCGCGATTGTCTCTACCTGGCCTGCCCCAGGATCCTGGTGTTGTCCCAGTTGAAGTCATGGTTCTCCTTGTCTGTGTAGATTGAGATCAGAGAGTATTGGTTGTGTCTTTTTGTAGCCAATTGGTGTTCATAGACCCTGCATGCATTCCACTATGGAGGAAACCTGGAATGAGGCAATCCATCGCAACGGACCCCAGAGTTTAAAAGCCAGACGGGAAAACACACTGACGCTTCAACAGAGACTGCACTGAGGATGTTACCCGGCACAGTAATGAAACGTCTGCGGAACAGCAAACCAGCTCAGCGAGCCAACCGACCTCAACACCCACACACTCTTGACAAAGGCGCTTCAGCAACACGGCTTTTATTCTCCGGCACAATCTCTCTCCAGTCTAGTTGAAAGAAATACCAAGGGAAGCACTTTGCTCCTTTTGATTTTTAAGAGGAAGCCTCTCTGAGAGTTCCCTCTAGCAGCAGATATCTCGAGCTTTCAGCTCTGGCAACCAGCAAAAACCTACTCAATTAACTAGAAACCAAACCAAAGTCTTCTGGGCCTGTGTGAACCTGGCCCCATCAAGTTGTGATTCTTTTGCATTACTTGAAAAAAAAGACACCCTGGGAGAACCCAAAGCTTTACTAACTGCCAGTCTGAAGTAGATATTTCAGCACAACTGTGACAACACCCCTCTGCAAGAGAAACCGGAACTGAACATGCCTCTCGTGTCAGGGGAGGCGATGACCTAGAGGGTTATCGCTGGACTGTTAACCCAGAGATCCAGGTAATGTTCTGGGGACCTGGGTTTGAATCCCACCATGGCAGATGGTGGAATTTGAATGCAACAAATATCTGGAATTAAGAGTCAAATGATGACCCTGAATTCCTTGTCGATTGTCAGGAAAACCCACCTGGCTCACTAATGTCGTTCAGGGAAGGAAACTGCCATCCATACCTGGTTTGGCCTACATGTGACTCCAGACCCACAGCAATGACTCTTAACTCCCCTCTGGTCAATTAGGGATGGGCAGTAAATGATGCCTACCTAGTGATACCCTCATCTCTTGAATGAATAAAGGAAAATAAAATCTTAAAGGCACAGTATTATCAGCGATGTCCTTTTTGAAACATACAAGATTCTCAGGGGACTTGATCAGGTAGATGAGGAGAGAATGTTTCCCTTTTGCAGGAGAGCTAGGAACCAGAAGACATTGTTTCAGAATAAGGAGTCACCTAAATAAAGAAAGAGATGAGGAGTAATTCCTTCTCTGAGGATAGTAAGTAAATGGAATTCTTTACCGCAGAAGGCTATAGAAGAAGGTAATTTAAATATATTCACGGTTGGGATAGACAAATTTTTAATCGGGAAGGGCATGAAAAGTTATGGAGAAAAGGCAGGAAAGTGCCTTTGAGGATTATCAAATCAGCCATAATATCACTGAATAGCAGAGCAAACATCCTGTGCTTCTGCTTCTACAGCTTATGGCCTTACCCATTATTCAGCAGTTGTGTTCCCCTAGTTCTGGATTCTCCCACAAAGGGAAACTGCTCCTCAGCACTGCCCTGTCAAGTCTGCTCAGAATCTTCTGTTCCAGTAAGATCATCTCTCATTCATCTAAAAACCAGTGATTAAAAGCCCAACTTGGTCAAGAATTCCTGATTTTAAAAAAAAATCTCCTCCATCCCAAGGTCAACCTCACAAACCTTCTCTGAATTGCTTTGAATGTGAATATGTCCAGGTAAAGGAGACCAAAATGCACACTCCACATGTGATTTCACTGATGTCCTGTGTAGTTATGGCAAGACTTCTCAATTTTCATCCTCCCTTTCTCTTGCAATGAAGCTAAGACTCTACTTGCTTTCCTAATTACTTGCTGTACCTGCATATCAATGTGATGTGATTTGTCTGTGAGACACTGAGCTCCCTTTAGACCACAGCAATCAGTAGTCTCTCACGTGCACGCTCTCTCGCGCTCTCTTTTCCCCATCTTCTTTAAAATAATATTCTGCTTTTTTGTCTTCCTTGCAAAGTGGGTGCACTCACATTTTCCCACGTTATACTTCTCTGGCCATCTTTTTGTCCACCATTTATCCCTATCTATGCCCATTTGTAGACTCTCTCTGTTCTCTCCAGAGTGGGGATCTGTTTAAAAACAGGGCTCATGGTCAGGTAGCCTTGCTAGTACTCCCCCAGCTTCATAGTGAAGAGGTTCTGGAAACCTGTAGCTATTCATAAAGCTGTCCCTAGTTAGCAGGAGGGATGTGGGAGGATTTGGGAGAAGGATTGAGGGCCGCTCTTGTTATATTTTGATCTTAAGCGTGTATTCTCACATCTGTGGTTCTTGTTTTTCCAGGTAACAGGCATTGTGGGGCGAGCAGATGTATTAGCTTGTGTCCTCTTCCTACTGGCTTTTCTCTCCTATCTTAGGTGGGTACAATCATTTTTTCCATTGTACTAACAAAACACTTGCAGAACTGTTGGGTTTTTAATATTAAAATGGCCTTTCCCCCCCTTGTTTTTGTGCTTTGTCTTTTAGCTTCCCTTTTTAATGCTGTATCCTGGGAGTGATTAGTTGTTTTAAATGATATGCTATATCAGTTATGACATCAAACTTGCAATATTTTAAAATTTAAATCTCCAAGTCACTGTGGAAAAACTGGAACACCATTGGACCCAAACAGGAGCTGGGATGAGCCATTAAACTGCTTCTCCTGTCAGCTTGAAGTCTTGGATATAGTTAGAGTCTTAGAGATGTACAAGACAGAAACAGACCCTTTGGCCCAACTCATCCATGCCGACCAGATCCTAAATTTAATCTAGCACCACTTGCCAACATTTGGCCCATATCCTTCTGAACCCTTCCTCTTCGTGTACCCCTCCAGTGCCTTTTAAATGCTGTAATTGTACCAGCCTCCTCCACTTTGTCTGGCAGCTCATTCCATACACGCACCACCCTCTGCTTGAAAATATTGCACCTCAGGTTCCTTTTATATCATTCCCCTCTCACCTTAATCCTGTGCCCTCTAGCTTTGGACTTCCCTACCCTGGGGAAAAAGAGCTTGGCTTTTCACCTTGTACATGCTCCTCATGATCTTATGAATCTCTATAAGGTCACCCCTCAGTCTCCAATGCGCCAGCTTATTCAGCTTCTCCCTGTAGTCAAACCCTCCAACATCCTTGTAGATCTTTCCTGAACCCTCTCAAGTTTCACAACGTCTTTCCTATAGCAGGGAGACCAGAATTGAACACAGTATTCCCGAAGTAGCCCAACCAATGTGCTGCTTAGCTGCAACATATCATCCTGACTTCTGTACTCAGTGCACTGACCAATAAAGACAAATGTACCAAACGCTTTCTTCATCCTCCTGTGAAAGCAACCCTGTGACATTCACCCAGTAGAAGCTAACTTCATTCTGTGGGCTCTATTTGGGGTCATTTGCACAAAAAGTGGAAAGCTAGGAGGCGTGCAGTCAGCTTGAATGCCTGGCACATACCTGATCAAGGGTTTGACTCCCATCCACCGAAGATGGCAAAGTACAACTTGTCACAATGAGACCGAGAAGCTGCCTTAAGCAAGGTGTTGGCTTTATTCATGTCGTGTGCTCAATCACAAGTTAATAGGGAGGGTAATGTGGCATACGTTGTTATTTTTCCACATTATGAGAAACAGTGTGACTAAATTGATTCATGCTGTAGTTGTACTTCTGTTAATTAAAAATTACATAGAAAATCATTCACCTTGTCGCTGTGGAACAAGCCTGATCTTACCACAGTGTGCATAAGTTTGTCCTACTCAGTGGGGAGAGATACACAACTGTGGTATCCAGTTCATCAGCATTAACCCTAAGTCCCACATTATGTAAAAGGATACCAAGAAGTAAAGGCAAATTTTTAATCTAATCCACGTGCTGTAAGAAACAGCATTGCCAAACCCAAAAAGCAGATTTGTAACTATTACAATTCTTTTATTTTGGGGTGCCCACCTGATTCTGAGTGTGCAGTGATCACAACTGAAGATAATACAATCGATTTTATTCTGCTTGCTGTCCACGCGAAGTCCCAGTATTACAACTCAAACATTGCAGGTTTTTACTAGTACAGCAGTTTTTGCCCAACTCTCCCAAAAAACACCTTTAATACAAAAATTAATGCAATTAGAAAGTAATCCCATCATTGGAAAATGTTGAGAAATGCCTGTTAAGAGAAAAGATAGAATTCATACGGTGTGGAAGCAGGCTATTCAGCCCACCAAGCCCACGCCGACCTTCAGAAGAGCATCCCACCCAGATCTGCCCATCCATCCCTGTAACGCTGCATTTCTTGTGGCCAATCCACCTAACCTGCACATCTTTGGACTTTAGGAGGAAACCCCCACACACACAGGGAGAATGTACAAACTGCATGTAGATAGTTCGCCCGAGGGTGGAATTGAACCTGTCTTCGTGGTGCTGAGAGGCAGGAGTGCTAACCATTGAGCCACCGCGCCGTCCCATGGATTCATAACTTTGATTGGGCCATTTTCAATCAGAAGTGATGGCTGAACAAGAGCCAGGGACTTGCCTCATTGTTAACAGCCCGTTTCCATCCTTTTTCCAAGAACCTTTGGATTTGTTTTGTTTTGTTAAGGTACAATATTGGGATGGAGGCTGTGGATGAATGTAACTGTTGCACCAAGCGTTTGAAAATCTTTCTCCTCTTTGTAGGAGTGTGAACAGTAGCTACATTGGAAAAAGTTTCCCTCCAACCAGTTCTCCATTCTTCCTGTTGCTAAGCCTGTTCCTGGGTACCTGTGCAATGTTGGTTAAAGAGACGGGCATCACGGTCTTTGGAGTGTGCCTTATCTACGACCTTCTCGTTCTGTGCTCTAACAGACTCCCAATGTAAGTTTTAATGAGTTACTTATGAACCTGTGGCAAGTACTTAGCTTTTTTTTAAACTCAAAGAGACACTCATTCACAAAAATAAATGTGCTATTGTTGAACTATTAGAAAGGAGTTTGCCAATGTTTGTCACATTGAAGAGTAAACTGGGGTTAGGATAGGAATACTCTTCTAGTTTTTGATGAACATTAGTTGCAACTTGTTTTGTATTTGCTGAAATGTACTTTGTCACATACGATGCCACTTGTTACTTCTGGTTCTGGTATCAAGGAGGACCTCAAGGAACTGATAGTTGAAAAACCTACTCTCTCCAGTTCATCATCTTCCATCCTTGCGCCTCCAATGTTATGTAGCCTTCAGGAAGTTATTTTTTTTGGCCAAAACCCTTTGCCCTAACAAAGGGTTTTGGCCTGAAATGTTGACTTCCCTGCTCCTCTGATACTGTCTGCCCTGCTGTGCTTTACATATAAAGCTCCACATTTATGGACTCTAGCTTCCAGCATCTGCAGTCCTTACTGTCTCCTGATTGACTCAACTGTGTGGCTAAGAGATCATAGAATCCCGACAGTGTGAAAGCAGGCCATTCAGCCCATCCAGTCCACCCTGACCTTCCAATGTATATCCCAGCTAGACTTCCCACCCTATCCCTGTAACCCTGCATTTCCCAGGGCTAACCCACCTAGCCTAAATATCTCTGGACACTGTGGGCAGTTCAACATGGCCAATCCACCTAACCTGCATAACTTTGGACTGGGAGGAAACTGGAGCACCAGGACGAAACTCATGTAGACACAGGGAGAACGTGCAAACTCCACACAGACAGTCACCTGTGGGTGGAATCGAACCCAGATCCCTGGTGCTGTGAGACAACAGTGCTGACCACTGACAATTGATCGCATCTAATTTCTTAATTTAAATTAGAGCAGAAAGTATTTTTTTTCTTTAGAATTTGTTCAACGAGTGTGGGATTTTCTGGCTGGCCCAGCATTAATTGCTGATTCTCAGTTGCCTTTGATAAGGTGGTGGTGAGCTTTGTATCAGGTGCTGTAGTTGTGTCATTCAGGATGGAGTTCCCGAATTTTGACCCAGCGACAGTGAAGGAACGGTGAGAATGGTCACCAGGGCAGAACGGTGAGTGGCTTGGAGAGGAACTCGCAGATTCCAGCGTATCTGCTAACCTTGTCCTTTCAGATAGAAGTGGTTCTGTGTTTGGATTTCAGAAATGTTCCTTGTAGGTAGCGCACACTGCAGCTATAGAGGATCGGTGATGGGGGGAGTAGATGCTTGAATATGTGATGCCGGTCAAGCGGGCTGCTTTGCCCTGGATGGTGTCAATCATCTTGAATGTTGCCCATCCAGGCATGTGGGGAATATTCCATCATGCTCCTGACTTGTGCCTTGCAGAAGGTAGACAGGCTTTGCGGGATGGTGGGGATTGGGTGGGATCGGAATGTGAGTCACGTGCTGCAGGATTCCTAGCCTTTGACCTACTGTTGCAGCACCAGTGTTTTTATAGGTTGTCCAGTTAGTTTTTTTGTTTAATTCACCCTCTGGATGTGGGCGTCCCTGGCTAGGCCTGCGTTTATTCACAACAACATGGGGTGGTACGGTGGCTCAGTGGTGAGCACTGCTGCCTCACAGCACCCTGAAGACAGGTTTGATTCCACCCTTAGGTAAACTGTCCATGTGGAGTTTGTACATTCTCTCCATGTCTGTGTCGGATTCCTCCTAAAGTCCAAAGACGTGCAGGTTAGGTGGATTGGCCATGAGAAATGGAGGGGTGGGCCTGGGTGGGATGGTCTTCCAAAGGTTGGTGTGGGCTCGATGGGCCGAATGGCCTGCTTCAACACTGTACAAATTCTACAATTCTATCTTTTGGGGCAGCACAGTGGTTAGCACTGCTGCGTCACAGCGCCAGGGACCCGGGTTCGATTCCAGCCTCTGGCAACTGTCTGTTGGGTGTTTGCACATTCTCCCAGTGTGTGCGTGGGTTTCCTCCGGGTGCTCCGGTTTCCTTCCACAGTCCAAAAATGTGCAGGGTAGGTGGATTGGCCATGCCAAATTGCCCGTAGTGTTCTGGGAAGTGTAGATTAGATGGGTTACAGGGGGATGGGTCTGGATGGCTGCTCTGGAGTTCGGTGTGGACTTGGGCCGAAGGGCCTGTTTCCACACTGTAGGGATTCGATGAAGCAGAAGTTGCTGGAAAAGCTCAGCAAGTCTGGCAGCGTCTGTGAAGAAAAGATAGTCAGAGTTAATGTTTTGGGTTCAGTGACCCTTCCTCAGAGCTGTTCTGTTTTTGCTCCTGATTTGCAGCATCCACAGTTCTTTTGGTTTTTATTAGCCTAGCGTTTATTGCCCATCCCTAATTGCCCAGAGGGCAGTTAAGAGGCAACCACATTCCTGTGGGTCTGGAGTCACATGTAGGCCAGACCAGGTAAGGATGGTAGTGTCCTTGCCTAAAAGTCATTAGTGAACCAGAGCCATATAGAAATAAGTGTAGGCCATTCAGCGCTTCAAATTTACTCTGTCATGGTCTTAAGTCCACTCTTCTCTCAGCCTCCCGTAAACCTTGACTCCTTTGTTGATCAAATTTATCTAACTCAGTTTTGAATAACTTCAGTGACCCAATTTCCTGTCTTTCAGACTTACCCATTTGCTCTTTTCTAATCTTTCTTTCAGGCTTTTTTTAAAGCCACTTTTTATCTGCCCTCATCAAGTTTGTAAACTCCCTATGTAAGCATGGAAGCTTCAAACTTGACACCTTCTCTTTTCTAAACCGAAAGAATTCCAGCTGGTGGTCACAGATGAATTCATCAAAGGGGCATGATGACCCAGTTTCATCTGGATTCCTGGATCACCACCTGAATGCAGCATTCAATAGGGCTGCGTTGGTCCTGCCAGTTATTAAAGTAAACATTAAGAGCCAAGTTCAACCAGAGTTATGAGATTGGCAGTAGCTTCCTTGATTGAAATTCTGTTATCGGCTGTTAGGACTGAATGCTGTCACCCGAGCCGTGTCGTGGGATTGTCCTACTCCAGTTCCAGTATGGCAACAGTCAGAATAATTGTGCTCTGTTACCTTGCTGACACGGTAGATATTGCTGCTTGTATGAATGGGAAGCCAGGCAAAAGATGGCATACCAACCAACATGTCTATAGTAGCTGCTTGCTCTGCCAGTGGCTCTCAGCTATGTGAACCCTATTAGTAAAGAGGGGTTTGGTGGCTCTTTGTAACATGGGATCCTGTGCTTGTTCCTCGGTAGGGTTTCCACAATTGAGAACAAGAGGTGACTTTTGACCTCTGGTTTCCCCCCAGCTCCCCACCACTGGGAGTTCCTTACATCATGTTTAGTGTGTCATACACTAATGGACAGAGATTGGCCACTATTAGTGGTGAACCATTTCATTAAGATTGTATCAGGCGACTAACTGAATGCCAGATGCTGTATTTGGTGGGCTCTGGTCGTCTTTGTCCAGCAAGTCCTGAAGTGTTTCTTGTAAATGTTGGTTTCTTCTGGACTCATTTGGGATATCTTGGCTAGATTTTCTGCTTCAAACCTTCATTCCTGACATCAGCCTCGGCTACTGAAATCACTTCAGAAAGGATGTCCACTCGAAGTCGTAGATAGAAAGCAGATTCTGTCTTAGTCAACAGGATATGTCTTTGCATACCACTTAATAGCTAGTTGCATTGCACTGAAGATATGGGATAGTCTTTTGTGACACATCAGGCTCAACTCAAGAGCAAATTCAAGATAACAAAGTGTGAAGCTGGATGAACACAGCAGGCCAAGCAGCATCTTAGGAGCACAAAAGCTGACGTTTCGGGCCGAGACCCTTCTTCAGAGAGGGGGATGGGGAGAGGGTTCTGACATAAATAGGGAGAGAGGGGGAGGCAGACTGAAGATGGATAGAGGAGAAGATAGATGGAGACTAGAGTGTAGGTGGGGAGGTAGGGACGGGATAGGTCAGTCTGGGGAGCAACTCTCTAACCTGTCCGTCCTCCCTGGACTGACCTATCCCCTTCCTACTTCCCCACCTATACTCTCCTCTCCACCTATCTTCTCCTCTGTCCATCTTCGATTCACCTACCCCTCTCTCCCTATTTATTTCAGAACCCTTTCCCCATCCCCCTCTCTGATGAAGGGTCTAGGCCTGAAACATCTGCTTTTGTGCTCCTAAGATGCTGCTTGGCCCGCTGTGTTTATCCAGCTTCACACTTTGTTATTTCGGATTCTCCAGCATCTGCCGTTCCCATTATCTCTGATCAGCAAGTTCAAGATACATTGATGCAAGATACATTTTCCTTTACATTACCCTTAAGAGGAGACCTGAGACATCCGTTTTCCTGCTCTGATGCTGCCTGGCCTGCTGTGCTGCTCCAACTTTACACTGAGTTATCTCGGACTCCAGCATCGGCAGTTCTTACTATCTCTACCTCCCAACGACGTTGCTTTCCTGTTGGTGACTGAAGGTCAGCCTTTTCTGTCTGTCTTTTTAATATTTCTGAGACAGTAGCTGGGAACTTGAAGTTTGATGGCAGATGGCACCCATTGTCCTTCCAGGGCCTCCTGTGCCCCCAGTTATTTCTGCCCACTCCATTGATCAGCATCTGGCTTCCTCAAAGGGATTGTGATTGAGAAAGTCACAGTAGTGGAGAGGTGGTGCTGAAAATATTTTGTGTATACAGATAAATGAATCCAGTTGGATGAACACTAATGGTTACAATTATCTGGGTGATTGGACCCAGTGGGTTTCATATTACGTGCTGCATGGGTCATAGTAATTGTAAACATTAATAGTCCAATTAAAACTGTGGAGGTACGTTTCACTTGCTGCATTTTGCTGGGATGTAGATCCAAGGGATTGCGGTGGTTGGCTGCGGGGATATGTGGATCAGCGTTCCCCATCTGCATGCGCGCACACGGTTTCTCTTCCAGCATCCTCTTAACTTTGGCTAAGGCTCACTGAGTTGTTTTTCATATCTTTGACTCTGACTCTGTTCTTATGGAACATAGCAGGAGGATTAGTCAGCAGCTTGATTGAGTGCAGCAGCAGCAGTCCACCTTTACCCCTCGTGAAGGTAAGTTGCAGAGGTATTTGAATATCAGCTGATGAGGTGGCTTGTATGAACTACCGTGATCATCAGAATTGCATTTCTAAGAGCGCTGAGAGTGTTGGAGTAGTGTTTGACCTGTACTGTTGCTATCTGAGAGGCGGGAATCCTATCCTGTAGCCAGAAACTCGTCCTTAGCTGAGTGGCATTGCAATCCATGACCCGAGCACCAAAACTCATGTAACAACCTGGTTAGGGACTAGTGCTTTATACTTCAGAGCAGAAAGTGTCAGAACTCCAGAGACTTACGAAGAAAATAAAGTTAGAAGGCTCCATAGATCTAACCAAACACGAATAAACGCACACTACACAATGTTAAAACTGTCATGCAATCTATAGTACATGTGCAACTTATTTCATGCTTACCTACCTATTCCTGCTCTAAAACATCAGATACCCGGCTTCCTTCTAAGCTTCACATTCTGATGCAACTTTCCCTGTGGAAATTCCTGTCAATTGAATCATTGCCGCTGCTTTAACATCTATTTCATTTCCGGCTACTGTATTCTAAAGAAAGTACAATAAAATGCTCGTGGTTTACCATTCCACTGCTGCCAATTTACTTCAATGTATTTGGTTTTATGGGAATAAATATGTGTTTCCTAGCAACACATTTATTCTCTATACTATCGTTTTTATCAGCTAGAACACTTTATGCCTTCTCTCTAAAGCTAGATTCTTATCTGCTCCTCCACCTGCATGGTTGGGTCCCATATGACAACTTACAAATGCTTAGCTGACTGTGAGAAATGCCGGATGTATCTCAGAGAGCAACTGCCTTTGTGACTTTGAATGCTTAACACTCATCCGAATTGGACTTAATTGCTATTGGAATGCTATTCTTGAATTCGTCGATAAACATGATTTGCTTTTTATTTTTCCAAAATCCTGCTTAAACTTCAGTGTGTGAAACCATCAATCCCAAAATGTTCGACTCATTTCTAAGTGGGTTTAATTTTTACTCTCCCAAACTTTTATTTGGTTGCTTCCTCATAAGCATCAAGAGTCACAGTTCTAACTGTCTCATAACTGGACGGTTGTTCTTAGAACAAACATTCAGTGCTTTAGGGTCAATAGACTATGAACCACATGTCCTTCAGCTGCTTCACATTTTTCACGCTTCTCTCAAACGAGAGAAAATATCTCTGCAACTCACCTTCACTATAACAAGGAAATAAAGGAAGATTTTTGGTCAAATTAAACTTCCAGACCCCCTCCCCAGACGTCATTAGAAAAACTGGATTGTCTTTCAGTCTATAACCTTTTTTTTTTCAGTTCACACTTTTCTCCCTCTCCCTTTTGAACTTCTATTTCTCTCTCTCAATCCTTTTCCTCCATTTCCAACTCGTCTGTATTGAATTCAGGTTAAAACCTTTGCCTTTCTCTTTCAAGCTCGTCCTTTCTGATTTCTTTTCTCAACTTCCTTAAATCTCTGCTTTTAACTTTAAATCCACCCTTTTCTGCCTTTGCTATTAACCTGGTCTTGGGTAAATTTGGCAAATTACTCATGGATGAAATTTTCCCTCTCCAGAGAGATCGTAACAGATGACAAAGCCATTTTGGTTTTCAGTTTGTGTATTAAAATCCATCATGAAAACCATGTCAGTCTTAAAACTCAGCGCTCCTTTTTGTCTGTAGATTTCTAACCCCAAGCAAGCCGCTAAACTATGTTGCAATCCCAAATTTATGTTGCAACCTGTATCAGGACATGTAATTTTATTTTGAAGGAGACCAAGTCTGAGATTCAGGGGACATGCTATCAGAGTAAAGCCACTAGTTTTCATGGTTTTAAGCAAATGACAGTAAATTTTACTGAAAAATCTTCAATATAGGCATAATTTATTTTCCACACTCTGAATTAGCATGTGGTAAATTTGAGTAACAGACTGTGATTGAATACCCCACAGTGATCTTGAGGAATCCCACAGATCTGTCAGCAGTTTGCCCCACACATGAAGGATTCAGTGGGTCTTTGAATCTAATTGAAGTGCTCAAGGAATCACATTCCTTCACTTATACTTCACTCATTTGCCATTGGAACGCCCTCTTGAGCCACTCCACCATGCATACTTCCAATGTCTGCACCCATTCTGCTTGATCATCCTCCTTTTCAAGGGCCACACTTCCCTGGACTCTGAAGCAACACTTGAGTGTACATTCACAAGCTCAACTGACAGCTGGCTTCAAGGCCATTTGGCCCCTTGAGTCTTTTCTGACATCAAGTCAGATTATGGTTGATCTGTATCTTAAGTCCACTTAGCCATTTTAGTTCCGTATCATATGTGGCTCAGTCGGTAGCTTGCTTCCCTCTGAGTTAGGAGTTCTTGGGTTCAGATCCCAGAGCTAGCATTACTGACGGAGTATTGCATCGTTGGAGAAGTCAACTTTCAGATGACAAGTCAAACCAATGTCTTGCCTGTTCTGTCAGGTGAATTGAAAAAATCCCATTGTTTGAGAATGAGCGAGGGAATTATGCCCAGTGTGTAGAGTGATCTATCCACCAATTGATGTCACAGAAATAAATTGCCCTGATGATGTTTTGCTATTTGGGAGCTTACCAAGCATTAGTAGCTGCTGTATTCCCTACATATCAGTACTTCAAAGGCATGCTAGCTGTGAAGCAGCTTGGGGCATCCAATCGGCATGTAAGGTGCTGTATAAATGTAAATCTTTTCTTTTTATCCCTTGATTTACTGTCAAAATCTATTAATCTCAGTTTTATAATTTCCTGCTGACTCAGAAGCCATATCTATTTGGGGGAAGTGAATAAATGACTTAGTTCTAATTTTTTTTAACGTGATTTTAATTTATAATTATGTCCCCTTTCTTCTGGTGTCCATGAGATGTAAAACCACCTTCCTCTATTGTGGGCCTAAAGTATTTAATGGTCATCATACAGTTATAACATCAGCTGATGGTAATACTGGATAAGTCAGATCCCAGAGCACAGTGGTCAGTCACTGTTTACATGCTCCAGAGGCTGCCAATGTACTTCTAATAAGAACATAAAATTTCATTATGCATAAGAAGAAAATGACGCAGGTTATGTTACATTATATAACAGCTTGTTGATACAGCCTTATTACAAGTATCAGAAATAAATCTCCAATTTTTGGCCCTTAAAAACAACTTTAAGATACTCAAACATCAGTGATCGGGCATCCTGTTCCCACTTTAAATGCTCCTTGTTCAGCGAACACAGCTATACTTGGTTGCTTTCTTGCAAATGTTTTCATTCATTCGATGTCACCTTATTTAGTTAGTGTCTGTTCATGAGACCCTTAACCAAACATCAACACAGCTCACGTTCTCCTTCTGTAAACTTTCACTCCAACAACCTTGTAAGAAGTTCTCTCTGACACCTTTTTCTCCTACTAAGTTCTCAACCATTCAGGATTTCTTTCTTTCTCCGTGGCTGTTTTACAAACTGCTTAACAGTAATGCTGATGTGACAGGTGTTTTCTCTCTCAAAAAGAAGCCTTCCCCCACAATGACCATCTGGCTTGTTCTCTTTTTGCAAAAGAATTTTTCACACTCAGTCTGTCTGTGTCGTAGGACATCTTGTTGCTTGGTAACAGCCCTACTTCTATTTTTTTACACGTCATGTTCAAAGGCTCTAAACTATTCACCTCGAGGGGTCTTTAAGGATCATTTAAATGCATGTAAACAACTTAATGGACAACATGACGCCACTGTCAAAAATCGGAACAACTACGTCTCCTGCTCTTAAAATGTACAGGATAGAAATTCAAATCAAACTTCAAGCATTTTCCAACTCAGGCTTCGAAATTATGAAAAAGTTCGGAATTTTCTTCGCATTGTGTACCTGGTTCTCTTTCATGAGTCTGTGTGTTACTGGTGCTGTTCAACTTGTGCGATTTGGAACTGATGTTTACAGCAGAAGGTGATTGCCCTGAACATTAGTCCAATAGGGAATGTTTGCTCCTGATGTTTGCCTGTGGGTGAGCTGCAAGAAGTTGCCTTCCTCATGGAAGTAGGACCTTGCTTTGGAAGCTGCTGTAATAGAGATTAAGAGGCTGTCTTCAGTTGGTGCTTCAGGCTGAGACCGCTGTGAACAAGTCAAAGACAGGCACATTACGAAATGTCTTTGTAGACTTCCAGACACCCCATTTTGATTGGCACCTTGAAGTAGACTTGAACTGCCATCACTGTTTTGGCTGTAGCAAATATATCACCTAGCTCTGGCACACTGCAAGATCCCACAACCAGCATTGAACTGTATGGCAGGAGTGTCTGTTTTACTCCCAAAATACCGCGGGATTTGCATGTTCGTCAGAAAAGCTGAACGGTGCCTCAGTTGAATGCATCAAATGAAAGACAGCACTCGGACAGTGTAGCACGCCCTTGACAGGATCATTTGCTTTGACCTTGGGCACAGGCCTGTTGAGTGTAGCTTGAATCCGTAACTTACTGACTCAGTGATAAGAGTCACAGCCCATCAGAACCATTGGGCATTGTGAGCACTTGGTAAGCAACGCTTTGCGCTTCAGTGAGGATTCCCACAGATGCCTCCCTCACTTGGCGTCTCATTGCCCTGGGTCCTGCAATGAGGTGGCTCTTTGGAAACTTGCATAAATTTGGCACTTTGCCAGCATGGAAAACCCCCCGGATGTAACTTGTGGTACACCGTCCCGTTACAAGTCTGGCAGGATTTGAACATTCTCAGACAGTAGCATTCAACCCCAAATAGTGCTTGTGCTCTATTTAGGGCCCAGGACAACTATCAATAACCTTGTAGGTTTGCTGTTTGTAACGACTCATAAAAACCAGGTGTATGTGTCTAATGTTGATAATAACCTGACATGGAAAAATCGGCTTCAATGACACTGACATCAGCCAACTTGCTGTAGACCATACATCTAGTATGATACTTATTAGTCTGTGTAGCTGAGTATAGTGTCCCACTAGACTGCTGACAAAATCAAAGTAATTACGCTTGGAAGCTGCATATTTGTATCCCTTATATTTCTATGTTGTAAGTTTAGAGGCTCAATGTTTACAGCATTCCTGAGAGGCAGGTTGTATATTTGTAAGCAGTGTGTTTGCGTATTTTCATGTTGAAAGTGTGTTTAAGGAATTAAAAATGAGATCAGCTGTTTTCTAGACTCGACCACACGGGCATATACTGACATCCCCCTGTGCTTGGACCACTGCTGTTGTTAGTACAACTGAATCACCTTTATTTGCATACACAGTTATTCCAACTAACTTGGAAACTTAGTAAACAATAAGATGATGATTCACAGACCACAGAGAGATGAAATTTAATGCAGAGACATACAAAGTTAGAGGCAGCAAAAACTGAAGAGGCTGGAGCCAGAGATAACACAGTGTGGAGCTGGAGGGACACAGCAGGCCAGGCAGCACCAGAGGAGCAGGAAAGCTGATGTTTCGGGTCGGCACCCTTCTTCAGAAATGAGAGGGGAGCTCAGAAATAGAGAGAGGAGAGGTGGGGCTGTGCAAGGTAGGTGGGATGGTGATGTGTGAGTGCAGGTAGGCAGTGGTGGGGATTAGAGGTAGGAGGAGCGGATAGGTGGGAGAGAAGATGGACAGGTTGCGTCACGTCACGGAGACGGGGATGAGAGGGAGGTTTGGACATGGGATGAGGCTGGGGGTGTGGGGGGGGCGAGATTTTAAAACTGGTCATTTGTTGCGTGCAGAGCGCAGATGCGTGACAAAACTGTCTCCAAGCCTCCTCTTGGTCTCACCGATGTAGAGGCGGCCACATTGGGAGCAGCAGATGCAGGAGACCATGTTGACACGTGCACATCGGTCAACTTGGTCTACTGCATCTGTTCTTCCCGATGTGGCCTCCTCCACATAGATGAGACCATTTTGTAGAGCATCTGCACTCTGTATGTGACAAATGACAACATCTTGCAGTCGCGAACCATTTCAACTCCCCCTCCCACTCCCTGGTGACGTGTCCATCCTGGGCCTTCTCCAGTGTCACGACAACACCACGTGGGAACTGGAGGAGCAGCACCTCATATTCCGCCTTGGGAACCTACAGCCGAATGGCCTAAACATGGAATTCACCAGTTTTAAAATCTCCCCACCCCTGGCCTCATCTCATGTCCAGCACACTCTCTCTCATCTCTGCCTCCTTGACCTGACACAACCTGCCCATCTTCTCTCCCACCTATCCACTTGCCCTACCTCAATGACCAATCCCCACCAATGCCAACCTGCATTCATCCATTACCATCCCATCTACCTTCCCCCAGCCCCACCCCTCCTCTCTCTATTTATTTCTGAGCTCCCTTCCCCATTTCTGAAGAAGGGTCCAGGCCCGAAATGTACAAAGCACAGTGTTTTGGTGGGAACAAAGGAGGAGAATGTGAATCAAACAGTCTAACTTTAAAGGGGGGTACAGGAACTGAGAGACCTGGGATGTGTTTTCACAAATATTCAAAGGTTAAGAGGCAAGATGGGAAGGCTTTTTTATTATAAAAGAAAGTAATTGAATGCCTGGGATAGTAGGAACTGCCAATGCTGGAGAATCTGAGATAACAAGTTGTGAAGATGGGTGAACACAGCAGTCCAATCAGCATCAGAGGAGCAGGAAAGTTAACGTTTTCAGGTCCTTTCTGAAGAAGGGTCCCAACCCGAAACGTCAAGTTTTCCTGCTCCTCTGATACTGCTTGGCCTGCTGTGTTCATCCAGCTCTACACCGTGTTATCTATAATTGAACGCCTGGTTTTATTTGTGAAGAAGTAAAGTGCTGAAGCAAGGTAGCTGTTTTCAGTAAACACGTGGTTGGCCTCAACTAGAGTATTGTGTTCGTTTCTAGGGTACTGCACTTCATAGAGGAAAGATGCTGAGACCTTGGAGAGAGTGGAGAAGAGAATTAAAAGAACAGTACCATAGATGAGAAACCATGTAGAAAAACTGGGACTGTTGTTATAGCAGAGGAGGTTGAGAAGATTTGGCGGAGTTGTTCACAAACATTGAATAGTTTGGATAAAGTCAATACGATGTGATTGTTTTCTTTGGCAGAAGGGTCGCTAACCAGAAGATGCAGGTTTAAGACAATTGACAAAACAAAATAAAACCCCAAAGATGACGTGAGAAAACATGTTTACGTGGCAAGTTATGATCTATAGTACACTGCCTTTAAGGGTAGTGGAAACATAATCCTCCACTGAGAATTAGATAAGTGGTTAACACGGAAACATTTTCAGGGCTATGGGGAAAGAGCAGGGGAGTGGGACTAATTGGAAAGATCTTTCAAAGACTTGGCTCAGAGCTCATGGAATAATGGGCTCCTGTGCTGCATTATTCTACAATTCTGTGATTTGAAGGCTGTGTGCTTTGCATAATGACCTATTGTCATGTCCACGAATCCCACACAGTCTTCAGTGTTATTACATGGCAAAGAGTTGACATGTCATTCTGATTTAATGATAGTTAATTGCCTCATTGAGAAGCTCTGTTGCCTTAGCCCTGCTGTGTGGAGCCATGTTGTGAAGGAATGTAGAGGAAATACCAGAGATTGTTTTACTGCAAGGGGAAAGGGGAAGGTCAGACACTGAAGCCTGCGTTGTGCTCTGTTTTGAGTCTCGCAGTGAACAGGGCCAGGGTTGGAAACGTGCCCAGTGTTTCTGACAGACAAGTTTGATGTTTTTTGACTCCCAGCCCAGGGCCTGACTGCGCTCCTTGTGTACAGCTACTCAAGCATCCATTCCTAGAATTCCATGTACAAATCGATCTGAGGGCAGGAAGGATTGGTCCGGTGTGGTCTACTGGTAATAATTTAACTTTCTGCCTGGGAACGGCAGCTCAGATGGGATTGTTCATGACCTGTACTGTCTCAGTTGAAATATTGGGGCAGCAGTCCCTCTTCTCCAATGCCCCCACAGCTCCCAGTGAAATTTTCCAGGACAGCCTGTTGGCTGTTTCTCTGTTAATTGTATTTGTACCTCAACTGCTCATTTAAAAAGTTGTAAGCCTTAACACTGCGTTTTACAACGGAAAGCAAGAAAGAGGCAGTCTCCTTTGCGGAGACAAAGGCTGATCCTTTGAGCATATTTCAGAGACTGAGTCAGCTGTAGCAATTATTGGCTTTAGGTCAGAAAGCTGTGTGTTCAAGTTGCGTTCAAGCACACGGTTAGGGCTGGCTGTCTCATGTTGTGCGGAGGGAGTGCTGCATTGTCAGATGTGCGCTCTTTCTCTCGGGCTGTGTCTCCTGGCTCCTGAGTTCAAATCCTGTCGTGGCAGACGGTGGAAATTGAATTAACTGAAGCTGTTGAATTGGGAGTCTAATGATGACCATGATTCCATTGTTGGCTGTCAGAGAGAAAACATCTGGTTCACTAATATCCTTGAGGGAGGGAAATAGCCATCCTTGCCCGGTGTGGCCTACATGCGACTTCAGACCCACAGCAATGTGGTTGACTTTTAACTGCCCTCTGGGCAATTAGGGATGGGCAATAAATGCTGCCTTAGCCAGCCACACCCTCATCCCGTGAATGGATAAAAGCAAACAGTGGCCTTGGTCTCCCCTTGGGTGGGAGAACGGTTGAGTTTTCCTTTTTGTTCTTCTAACATTTAGGTATCAACCAGCATCCGCAAAACAGACGATTTGACCCTTACCCTGAAGTTTGTGGAATTTTGCCCTGTTTAATTTGGCTGCCTGCTCAGCTACATTTCAGGACGCATTATCTTTGGGATTATATATTGTTTGGTCTCTGATGACAGTGCCCTGAAGTTGCCTGGGCGGGAGAATAAACGAAACCGGTTCGAGTGAATATCCTCCCGTTGCCTTTTCAGTCCACAGAAGCACTCCTTGACATCTTATTGTCTGCGGACCTGATCTTAAATGTCGAAATGATCTCGGAACCAAGATTATTAATACCACATTGAAACAGAACAAAGAACCACAGATGCTGGAGAGCTGAAACGGAAATTGCTGGAGAAACTCAGCAGGTCTGGCACCATCTGTGGAGAGCAAACAGAGTCAGTATTTCGAGTCCAGTTCCTTAGAGCTAGAAGCAGCTTGGATAAGGTGATATTTAAGCTGATAATAGTGGTAAGGGGTAAAGGAGTGAGTGGATAGGTGGAGAGGATGCCGAGAGACGGAAAAGTGTTGGTAGATAAAGGGATTGATAATAAGCTGGGGGAGAAGAGAAACTAGGTAAGTAATAATGGGGGCTCTGAGTTTTTGAAAAGAGGTTGGCTGTACTGAAAGCAATGCATTACATGACAGAACTTGACGCAGTGGTAATAGTCAAGGAAGGGAGTGTGCGTGCTGTAAAGTGCTTGAACTCAATGTGTTGAGTCCTGAAGGCTGCAAGGTGTCTCGGTGGAAGATGAGGTGTTGCTCTTCCAGCTTGCACTGAGCTCTGCTGAGACATTGCAACAGGCCTGAGAAATGTTGGTCAGGGAACACAGTGGTGTGTTGAAGTGGCAAGCAACCAGAAGCTCTAGACGGAGGGTAAGGTGCTGCAAATCAATCAGTCATTCTACTTTTTGTTTCCCTGACAAAGGGGCGACCACATTGTGAGCAGCAAATACAGTCGACTGGATCGAGTGAAGTGCTGGTAAATTACTGCTTCACCTGGGCCCTTGGATAGTGAAGACGCAGGAGGTAAATAGGCAGATGTCACACCTTCTGTGAATGCGCGCAAAGGTGCCATGGGTTGTAGGGAGGGGTTTGGACTGGACTGGGGTGTCCTGGTGTTGGGGGGGGGGTAGAGGAGGGAATGGTGCGCAGTGCTGACAAGGGAGGGGAGGGGAATATGTGTCTGGTGGTGGTGGCATCCTGCTGAAGAAAAATAGCAGCTAATGATCCTCTGGATGTGGAGGCTGCTGGGATAGTAAGGGAAAGTTTCCTGCTTTCAGGACTTAACATTGAATTTAACACGTGAAGCATGAACACTGCTTTCTTTGTCTATTGTCTAACCCACTAGCCCAGGTCCTGTCACGAAATGGGTTGCTTTCAGTATGGACAGTCCATTTTCAATTGTTCATAGCCACCATTGTCATCTATCTAAGCTTCTCCCATTCTCTGGGCCGACTATAAACAATAGCTGCTTCTAGCGCTGAGCAAGGGTCACTGGACTCAAAACGTTAACTCTGTTTTTTCTCCACAGATGCTCCAGATCTGCTGAGATTCTCCAGCCATTTCTGTTTTTGCTTGTTTTGGTAATACTACAGTTTGTTCCTCAATGGGCCTGGCACCTATTGTTCATTTTCGGGGGTATTGCTGGGAAGGTTGGCCGTTATTGCCAGTTTGGTTCAACTGTAGATCATGTTGGTGAAGGACTGGAGTTCCACTTAGACCAGACATGTTTTCCGATGGGAACCAGTTGGGTTTTACTCTGATAGTCTGTGCAATTGAATTGTGTTGATACTGAGTGTATTCATCTGGTACCAAGAAGGCATGGTGCCGTGAGATCCTTTATTTATTAATGGGATGAGGGCATTGCTGGCCAGGCAGCATTTATTGCCCATTTCTAATTGCCCAGAGGGCAGTTGAGAGTCAACCACATTGCTGTGGGCCTGGAGTCTCGTGTCGGCCAGACCAGGTAAGGATGGCAGTTTGCTTCCCTGAAGGACATTCGTGAACCAGATGGGTTTTTCCAAAAAATCGGCGATGGATTCATGGTCATTACTGGATCCCTAATTCCAGATATTTGATTGGAATTCAAATTCCACTATCTGCCATTGCAGGATTTGAACTCAGGTCCAGAATGTTGCCTGGGTCCTGTGGATTTACAGTCTAGATATAATACCACTAGGCCATCGCCTCCCCAGTGAGATGACCTTACTGTCACTGCGTCACTGTAATTTAGTTGGAATTGTGGTGTGGTTTGTACCATGCATCTGCATATGTTATATCGCCCAAAAGGTAGATAGTTACTCCCAAGTTGCTTATCCTTGCAATGCCCTCTCTGAAATCTGTGGTGAAAGTCCAAAATATTTAGGCTGTCTTTCATTTTCTCCTTGGTCTTTTCATGTAGTTTGCTTCTTGAAACATTTTACCAAAGGATTACGTACAGTTCGTACCTTTCAATAAAATTACATTCAAGTACAGAATTTTTAGATGCAAGGTACAACTTGAAATGTTTTACAGAATGTTCTTTCAGACTCTTGTTTGCTTTCCCTCGTGACTAATATTTTGGCACTGGGCTTGTCTCTAATAAGCCAGTTCCTGTTGCAGGGCGACTGTGTGTTTCTTGTCAAGTTGATGGACTGATGTAACAAGAAACAGGTTCCAAGTGGGAGGTAAAGGCAAGCGTTCGGCTGACAAATGCTTGCTGCTTTATTGAGGTATTTTTGAAAAAGTGACCCTCTTATCTAGGTTAACAATACATGCAACTATTTTGTCTCTTTTTCTCCCCGTCAAGGCCTGGACCTCAGTCTCGTGCTGTCAGTGATTTGTTGCTAGGTAACCATTCCACAGCAATGCTGTTAAACTTTGTCCAACTAGGCCACTCTTTTCATAAAAGGTTGGATGGTCAGTGATATTTTTAAAAAATACTGGTGCATGATGGTGGCAATCCTGGAGAGCCTAGAAATGCTTCCTTTCTCTTTGTTTCATCTGTCTTGTCCAGAAGGCATTAATTCAATAGAAATAGGAATTCATCGAGAGACTTTATCACTTTAAGTCATGTCGAATTCTGTTGTATAATGTTCAAATGCCTCCAATAATGCAGCACAGTTAAAGAATACTTGAATAATTTGCTGCAGAGTTTCAGAATGGTTTCTTACTGTGCTGCTGGTTCCGTATCATTTTCAAAATCATTTTCTGACCTCAAGATACATTTGTATTAAAAAAAAGACTATTTCCCTTTCATATAAGAATAACAATTACTAGAACAAGGATTGCACATCTATATCTAATGTTGTAAGAAGGTGGTCTAATGGTATTGTTGCTGTATTCATTATCCCACAACCAAAATTACTGCTCTGGGTACATAAGTTCAAATCTCACCACCACAGTGGGTGGAATTTAAATCCAATTGGTAAACCAGGAACTGAGTTTCGTCTCCATGATGGCGTGTGTAGTCAGTCTTTGTCCCAGGGTAGAAATTACGAGGGGACACAGGCAGAAGGAGGAAATTTCAAATGTAAGAGGTGGATTTCTTTTACACAGTGATTGGTGAGTGCCTGGAATGCGCTGTCAGAGGTGGTGTTGGTGGATGCAAGAGCAACATTTAAGAGGCATGTTGAAAGATATGCTGATCAGCAGGGAATAGAGGGATGCAGACAGCATAGAAGCAAAAGGCTTTGAGTTTAGAAAAAGCATCATGTTTCGCCACTATCTTGGTGCCAAAGGGCCTGTGCCTGCGCTGTTCTGTGAAAGCTGTACAATTTGTTCGCATCCTCATTATAGGTGCAAGTGTGGTTTATAAGATTGTATTCAGACTATCTTTTTCGTTTTGGTTAAACTAGAGAATGAAGGGGTTCAGTAGAAAAAGCAGGAAAGTAGAGTAGAGTGTTAGCAGCGCAGCCATGATCTCATTGAATTCAATGGCTGAATGGTTGCTTCTGCACCTATCCCTTGTGGTCTTATGTGACCTGAACTCTGCTGATAATCTTGGTTAACACGATTGTTGATTTTATACAGGACCCAGATTGTTCTGCAGGGAAGAAAATGCAAGTCTCACTTGTAAACACTGAGCTGTGCTCTGCTGACAATGGATGGCATGTTCCTCTCTATATGACATGGAGATGATCAGAATTTCACCTTTTGTAAACTTCAAACTGCCAGTTTAATTTCAAGATAAAATAGGGTCATTGGTTTCAAGAACATCTAATTGATATCTTGTCTTGGATACAAAGCCCATGTGATTCATGTTATTATGGAGATGGGCTTTGGCAAAAGACAAGTCCCTTGAAAGCCATTGTAGGGTCAATTTACAGTTTTTTTCCTAAGAGATCCTGGAACCTCTTGTAAACAGTCAATCTATAAGAGTACAGGTGGTGAAGTGTGGGACAGCTATGTCAGCCAAGCTTGGATTGAAGTGGCCAAATATGTGAGGATTTAACTGAATTTGAACAAATTGCCTAGCTTGCCCTGAGGGAAAGATCTCCAATTTATCCCTTGAATTAACTAACTTACTAATACTAAGTATTAGTAGTTGATTTTGGAGGGTATTTAAGAGTTGACCACAATCTCCGTTGCATATTATAATTGTGTTTAAACTTCCACTCGTTGTTGTGGTGGGATATGAATCAATGTCCTCTAGCATTAGACTGGCTTCTGGATCACGAGTCCAGTAACATTACCACAGTGCCACCATCTGCTAGTGTGTGAAGAAAGTTCCAGGAAGTCATTTGTATTGCAATATGCTGTAAATTGTCTGCTGGTTCTGCCAGAGTGGGCAAATGTGTACCTGAAGAGGAAAGGAAACATCCTTCTGATGAGTCCAGGAGCACACAAGGATATTTTTGTATCCACCATCTAGACTTGGATTGGCCAGCTAATTGTTGCAGGATCAAACATTGGGGGGTGGGGGTGGGGGTGAGGGGAGGTGGAGATGATACAGAATGATAGGTCAGTTAAGTACTCTTTTGAAGTATAGTTGCTCACCTCAATCAACTATTTTCTATTGCAGCAACTGATTATTTCTCATCATCGATCCTGACTATCCTCTTAAATACTTTCATTCCTGTTGTGGACCAGACCAAATCCCCTCAAACTTTTTTAAAAGAAGATAGCCTAGACACTATACTTTCTCTTACTTAAAGGTAAATGTAAGATGTTGCATTTGAATGCAATTTGATTGGCCCAACTGCTGGATTTAAAGAGAAACACACTTAATTTTTACACTCTGTTAAAATGAAAGAAGGAATTGGAATAACAACTCTATTGGAAAACCTAACTGAGTAATAGATACAATAACTGTGACCAATTAACTGTTACAATACCGTAAAATCCTGTAAACACCCCTTTTGCAAAAGGTAAATTGAGAAAACTGTCTCACATGTGACTCCAACAGCAGGAAGCAAACCCCCAGCTTTTGTAACCAAGAGAGTGGAAAAAGTAGTTCCACTTGTTCAAGATCCTAACAGCAGCTGCTGACAACTAAAGCTGAAGATCCTGGTTCTGAGACAATTTGATCACACCCAGCCAGGCTGCTTCTATTGCTCTAACTTGATTTAAAACAAAATGTCAAGCCCTCACAAGCTAATCACTCCTGATGGCTCTGGTAGACTGCTCAATATCTCTGCCTTAAAACCTCTCTGCAAAAAAAAACCAGGACAAAATACACCATTAAAGCCTCAGTATCGTCTCATTCCTCGAACAGAGATAACAAGGCGCAGAGCTGGATGAACACATCAGGCCAGGCAGCATCAGAGGAGCAGGAAAGCTGAAGTTTTGCATCTGGACCCTTCTTTGGAAATTGAAGAAGCGCCCAGACCTGAAACATCAGTTTTCCTGCTCCTCTGATGCTGCCTGGCCTGCTGTGTTCATCCAGCTCTGTGCCTCGTTATCTCAGACTCCAGCATCAGCAGTTCCTTCTACCTCTAACAGAGATAGTAGCTTATGCCTTTTCCGATCTCAGAATGTCTCAATCTGCTACTTCAATTAATTAAGTCCTTTGAAGTGTATTCACCACTGTGCTTTGTGCTTCGTTATATGTTATTCCACAATACCACAATGTTTGGGTTCTGTTCAGACAGATATCTTGAAGGTTATTTCCAATACTAACTAATCACATGTGATTGACTGCATTATTCAGGGTAACTGTGTGAGATTTGGGTATCGTTTCTGTCAGAATGTTAACATGTCATAATGTCCTGTAATTGTCTAAAAGGTACAAGCCTGTCTGTTCTGGAATCTGTCACAATATGGAAGTAACTGGTCGTATTCAATCAATCATCAGTTTTTTTAATAGAATCCCTACAGTGTGGAAACAGGCCCTTTGGCCCAACAAATCCACATTGACCCTCAGACCATCCCACCCAAACCGATCCCCCCTATAACCCACCTAACCTACACATCTCTGAACATTACGGGCAATTTAGCATGACCAATCCACCTTAGCCTGCATATCTTTGGACTGTGGGAGGAAACTGGAGCGTCCGGAGGAAATCCACGCAGACACAGGGAGAATGTGCAGTCTCCGCACAGACAGTTGCCCGAGGATGGAATCGAAACTGGGTCCCTGGTGCTGTGAGACAGCAGTGCTAACCCGTATAGAAATATTGTAGCCAATGTGTGTTCAACAAACTTTTTCAACCAGTAATTAGATAGTAAACCAAGAGCAAAACGAACAGTGGAAATCTGAAATAATCTGAATTGCTCTAATGAATGCACTGTCAGCTCTGATTGTCTCCCCGCAAATGCTTCCAGACCTGCTGAGTACTGCGAGCATTTCCTGCTCCTGTACTGGGGTAACAGCACCATGTGAAATTTCGCAGCCATGTAAAAGGGTAGATGTGCTCTGTTATTTTTTTTAAAAACAGTATGACGCTCCCTAAGTTAGACACTAGGAGTGTCAGCCAAGGTTTTCGTGATCGCATCCCTGAAGTGGGATTTGAAACCACAGCCTTTTGATTTCCCGAGTTCTCCTGCGATAATTCTCTGACAGAAGCTGCTAGCCCAGTCGTTGATTACAGCTTATCTCTCTAACATCTGGCTTGGTCTCTGCCGCACCACCTCTCAATCGTGGTTGACCTCTCCCAGGCAGCGTGATGGCTGGGCATTGGAATTTAGCAGTAGGGCCAAGTAGCTTTGGTTATTGGCAGCTCCCATTTGTTTGGACAAATCCTTTCCACTTCTCCCTGGCCAGGTTCCAGGCCAAACCCTTGGAGCCATTTGGACCCAAAATTGCTAATTCCTAGCTCGACAATGTGAAGTTTGATTTTTTTTTTGTTTTGAAATTCTGTTTTATGTAGTACGCCATTTGTTTTGGGCTGGAAATAATGTAAGAACATAAGAAATAGGAACAGGAAGAGGCCAGCTCACACTGCGATACTGCATCCTATCGTATAAAGTCTTATCTGATCTGTCTTAGGCTTCCACTCCTCTCTTGTGTCAACTCCTCACAACCCTCAACTCGATACTTCAAAAATCTATTGAACTTCTCTTTGAGTGTTTTCTGTCATCTAACCCCCACTCTCGGATAGAGAATTCCAGACATTCACTATCCTTTCAGTGAAGAAAGTCCTCTGCACCTCAGTTCCAAATGAAATCCCTTTTCTCAATAATTACACGCCACCACTGAAGCGACATCTACCCTGTCAGGTCATCTCAGAATCTTGTGTGCTTCAATAAGATCACTCTTCATTCTTCTCAACTCTCATGAATATAGGCATAACCTGCTTAACCATTCTTCAGAAGTCAACCCTTTCATCCTAGCGATCCATCTGAGTGAATCTCTTTGAACTGCATCCAAACCCATTGCTTTATTTCTTCAAGGCCTAAGTACTTCAGATACTGCATTCAGTACTCCAGGTGCGCTCTGTGCAGTTGTAACCAGGCATCCCTATTTTTAAAAATCTAACTGGCCCAGCAAAAAAGGCCACAGCTCAATTTGCCTTCTAAATTAGAGTCATGGAGCACGTAAACAGACCCTTCGGCTCAACTCGTCCATGCTGACCAGATATCCTAAATTAATCTCGTCCCATCTTCCAGCATTTGGCCCATATCCCTCTAATCATCCTATTCATCCAGATGCCTTATAAATATTGTAATTGTACCAACCTCCATCACTTCCTGTGGCAGCGTTCCATACACACACCACCCTCTGCGTGAAAAAGTTGCCTTATGTTCTTTTTAAATCTTTCCCCTCTCATCTTAAATCTGTATCCTAGTTTGGGACACCCTGCCCTGGGGGGAAAAACCTGGGCTATTCACCTCATGATTTTATAAATCTAATTATTTGCTGCACTTGCATGGTTAGTATTAGGTGTTAAATGCACTTCCCTGAGATATTATTGAGCCAATCAATTTTCCAGCTATTTTTTCCTTCCCTTTGCATTTGTTTCAACACATTTCAATGGTAATTGAAGTTGTGGGTAGCCTGTGATGGTGCTGACATTTTCTTCAGTGCCAGCTTTGGCCCCCTCATATGAAGCATGACCAAGTGTAGAGTAAGCCACTCTGCAGACTGCTTTAATGCCTGTTCCTTAACTGCCCAACACTAACTTGAGAAGAGGACTCTTGCCTCTTTTTCATTCTGTTCCTCAACCTCCTGTCCAATCCAAATCCAAACCCATCGTCATTGTTACCACAGTGAGAACATCACTTCTTCCCAGAAAGTAAATTTTTGTTTTTGAATAAAATAATTGGGACAGTGATAAACCTGGAAGCAGCCCAGACCAAGAAAAGAACTTTAATTTTCAATGAGCAAAACACCTTTTGCAGAGAAAAAGTTAACACTTTCCAAAGACGACTCAACAGTTTTCAGGAATCCATGCAAAGAGCGGTGCATCACAAAAATAACGTTAGCTAAGAGATGTGAAGCCAACTACGTGCCACATTTTACAGTCCTTTTAGAACAGGATTGAGATCCTCCAGCTAAATAAAAAAACCTTTCAGTCCTCCGGTGCCAAAGGCAATGTCCTTCCTCACCTCAATGCCATTGCAGCAGCTAACTAACTCTTAACCTTACTGCTGTCAGCGGGACTGTTGTGTGTGGAAAAATGAAGAACGTATTTGGTTTTATAATGACATACGCTGCTATATTTAACTGTGAATGAAGATTTCAGAGATCCATCTAAGTGACCTGATAAGGCCCAAAGAAAAACACACTTATTTTTCTTTCAGTGCTGTTTTTAGCTGGAGCTGAATTGTTTCTGACAGCAAACCTATTGTTTTATAAAGTTCAATGTTTAAAATATAGCTAGAATCCAGGGCTGGCGTTCAGCGATGATCTGGAAGTAATTCTGGGTCACAGAAGGATCATTTAGAAAATTGATACCATAATGTCGGCCTTGCTGACTGAAATTAAGCACTGTGCAGACTGACATTTGTGTTATTTCATTCTGCTCGGCAACAGACTTTTCTTGTGAATGCCACTTCGCTGATTCAATCTGGGCAAGGCTGTACTGTGTGTACTCAGGTTTTTCAGTGCAGAAGTGGGCCTTTTGTCTCAACAGGTCAGTGCTCATGTTCATGCTGCGCACGAGCCTGCTGTCACCTGTTGAGCTAGAAGGCTGTGTGGATTCAGATCCCACTCCCATAACCTGAGCACAGAATTCTCGCTGGTGCTCTTAGGGCAGTACTGAGGAGGTGCTGCCTTGTCAGAGGCACCAATTTTTCATGAGACGTTAAACCAATGCACCATGAACATAAAGGATTTTATTGTGAGATTTTGAAGAAAGCCAGAGAATTCATGTGTATGATAGCCCGGCCAGTTAAATATATCATCCCATCAGAATCACAAAAATGACCAGGACAGTTTCACATTGCTCTTTATGGTACCTGACTATAAGCAAGTTGGCTACTACATGTCCTACATTACAACAGTGACTACTGGTATTATCTGTTAGGTTCTGTCAGGAAGGTCTGGGACCAAATGGAACAGGGTAATGGTTATAACTGATAAAAGGGTAACTAAACTAGGTGTATATTACATGGGGAACGCGGTAGTGTTGATGTTTTGTGATGTGAAAATTAGCATAAAACTCTCACTAGCAATATTGGGCTCTATCTAATAAACCGTCTAACCTCTGCTGTTTAACAACCACACTTCGAAATGTTTTTTTTAGCTAGAATTAGATTTAGCCTTTATTGTCATATATCCTCAATGAGTACAGTGAAAAGTTTATGTGTTGCCACTTAGAGTGCTATTTAGGTACAAAAGTACCTGGGTGCAGCTACTTCAGATACAAGCTCTTAGAAAACAGGGAAATAGAACGTCTAGAGTTGCAGAAATAAACATTCATAACAATGGTTCTTCCAACCCAGACCACTCTGGCACCGAGCCTTCAGTCTGCACCGTGCCCTGGCCAGACTGCGCTTCACCTTGAGGATCATGAGGCTGGGAGATCACTTCAGATCACCATGCTGGGTAGAGGATGCCACGTCCAGCCGAGAGGATGCCCTGCTGGGAGGTGCCTTGGAAGGCCACGCAGAGAGGCAACTGCGCCAGGCCAGGAGTGTGTTTGGAGAAGATGCCAAGCAACGGACAAGAAGAATGGGTAGAGCAGTCGAGCTCTGGCTGGGGCTTCCTACTCCGCTGCCATCTTCTACCATTGCACTTCGATAATGCACTTTGAGATGGTGACAAACATATATGTAGCTACAGGCCTGTCTTTGCCTGTAGTCCTCTACCTGACGAGAACACAAGAGAAGGGAACAGGAGATTATAAAAGCCTGTCCTGCCATTCAGTGTGATCTGGGACTTCACTTGCTCACATATTCCCATATCCCTGGATTCTGAGATACCAAAACTATGTCCATCTCAACATTAAATATACTCAACAATGGAGCAATAGAATAATGAATAATAATGCAGTAGAATGACATTAATTTAATTGGACTGGTAACCTCGTGGCCTGTAGATGCTAATGTGCTAAATTTGTGATGAGCTTCAGTCCAGCACTATAAGGGAGGGAGTTTCAGGTTTTTGACCCAGCAGCACTGAAGGAACAGTGTGATATTGTTTCAAGTCAGGATGATGTGTGACTTGGTGGGAGCCTGCAGGTGGTGGCTTTCGACTGCCCTTGCCCTTCTAGGTGTTAGAGTTCATTTGGTTTGGAAAGTGCTGGCTGGGGAGCCTTGGTGAGTTGTTCAGAGCAGCTTGTAGATAACATACGATGTTGCCACTGTTTGTTTGTTGGCGGTGGAGGACATGAATGCATGTGGATGTAATGCTAGTCTTCAGCAGGCTGCTTTGTTTTGGATAGTGTCGAGTTTCTTGAGTGTTGTTAAAGTTGGGCTCATCTCGTCCAGGATGTATTCCATTATGTTCCATTACTCTCCTGACCTTTGCTTTGCAGAAAATGGACAGGCTGTGGGGAATCAGGATGAGTTATTCACTGCAGGATTCCTAGTCTCTGATCTGTTCCTTTAGCCACTGTATTTATATGGCTAGCCCACTTCAGTTTCAGGTCAAAGTTAACTCCATCAAGTTGATAGGAGATTCAATGATTCTACTGCTATTGAATGTCAAGAGGTGATGTTAGATTCTCTCTTGATGGAAAAAATTCATTGTCTCTCGCATGTGGGTGGTGAATGTTACTTGCCACTTGTCAATCCAAGTTTGCCAGTCCAGGTTTTGCTGCATTTGGCCATGGACTGCTCAGTATCCAAGGAGTCATGGATAGTGCTGATCACTGTGCAGATATGAACAAATGAAGCAGCTGAAATTGGCCAGGCCTAGGACCCCACTCTGAGGAACTCTTTGAGATAGCTACAAGTTGAGATGACTAGCCTCAATCAATTATAACCATCTTCCTTTGTGCTATGACTAGATGAGAGTTTACTCCTCAATTCTCATTTACTCCAACTTTGCTAGGGTTCCTTGATGTGTGGATGCCAAGGACTTTTTACCCTCACCTAACCTCTTGAGTTCAGCTTCCCAGATCATATTCATCCTCCTGAGTATGGAAACTACCTGATTTTTCTGAAGACATTCATACAATTTAACTCTGAATGTTGGTTCATTCGCATTGTTGGCTGACTGCACCTCCCAGGGAGGTGAGTTCTGGAGATTAATCTGAATTTTTCAAGTTGTGATTGGACCAGGTAATCCTCATTGGCCTAGTTGATTTGATTTGATTTATTATTGTTACATGTACCTAAGTGCAGTGAAAACTTTGCTCTGCAAGCAGTACATAACATACAAGGATGTAGAGATCATAGGGTAATTGAACAGAGTGAGGCATACAAAATTACAGCTGCGCAGAAGGTGAACCAAAAGCGAGTTCCAAATTGGATCTGAAATTTGAGAGGTCCATTCAGGAGTCTAATAACAGCAGGGAAGAAGCTGTTCTTGAACTAGTTGGTACGTGTGTTTAAGCTTTTGTATTTTCTGCCTGATGGAAGAGGTTGGAAGAGATTATAACCAGGGTGGAGTGGCCTTCAATAACATTGGCTACCTTTCCGCAGCAATGAGAAGTGTAGTTCGAGTTAGTGGATAGAAGGTTGGCTTGTGTGATGGTCTGGCTGTGTTCACAACTTGCTATGGTTTCTTACAGTCCCGGGCAGAGCAGTTGCCGTATCAAGCCATGATGCATCCAGATAGAATGCATCGTCGAAGTTGGCAAGGGTCCTTATGGACATGGCGAATTTTCTCAGCCTTCTTGCCTTGTTGATCATTGCATCAATGTGGGTGTGTGGGTAATCTTACAAATAACAGTTGTACAAAATTTCATCAAGTGGGTGGCTAATTTGTGGGGCTGACTGCCCGGTAATACATTAAAAAGCACACTTTGGCATGTTTTGTTCCGAATTTGAAATAATCTTGTGTAATGAGAGAATAACAGCTGTTCCATAATGTTGGACTAAAGATGCGTGGTACCTCACAGTGAGAGCTTTGAAATTTGTAGAGTTTGCCGAGTGACCAGTAGTTGAACTCTGAATGGTCAGGGGATGTACCTACATGAAGATAGCTGTGTTATTGAAAGGGCACAGAATCACCTTTGCAAAATTGTCCATCGTACATTGTGCGGTAGAGCCTCCTTTTTTGTTGGAATGAAGAAACATTTCCTGAGGTTTAGCATGAGCAATGCCACAGGAGAGTTGTTGGGATGTTAGGTACAAAATGAGCCATTGTTGATGATGGCATGATGACTGGCTCTGCATCCTAAAAAAAGACAATTATCCCGTTCAGAACCAGTCTGTCTGTAATACTGCATTAACTAATTTCTGATTCAAGATTCTCATTCTCGAAATGAAGTTAATAATCCTGCTAGGAGCCAGTACTTAGCATCACACAGTAGGATATTAGTGGTATGTAAGTATGTAGTAGCAGATGGCTGAAAATGAAGAGAATCTCAGGGATAATGTTGAAATGCGCAAATAAAACAGAATTACTGAGGAATTTAATTACTGAAGGGCTTTAAGCACTTGCTTGGAGGGAGCCAAGGATTCTGGTTTTCAACAATATTTCTGCAGCTTGCTGTATTACTGGGTTCATTAACTTCCTTCAGAGGGGTTTAAATGCTAGTCATAAATAAATGATGATCCTCCCCACACTGGGAGTGGAGATGACAGGCAGCACTATGCATCTGCAGTAAAGTGATACTTTAATGAGCATGCTCACTTGGAGATACACTCTGAACCAATTCAAACTGGGCTATTATTAGTGCTTGTGTTTCCACATCTCATCAATGACAGATGAAGTTCCACAGTCATCTGTGAATCAGGTTGATGAAAGTGAATGTGACTGCATTGGGGGGCGGTGTGGAAGAAAGCAATTCCCTTAAGTTTAAAGATTTGATAAACTCTTGTATTCTAATAATTCTGGTTAATGTGCCAAAGAAGAGCCTCAACGAGGTCTTGAGCCCAGTGTGAGATTCAAAACAGTAGGACTTAAAAGGAATAAAAAGGATGTTTACATTGGTGAGAAACACATTTGTTGAAGAAGCAGATATATTTTAAAAAAAACGATTTGTTGAAATCTACCCAACAAACAGGACGGACTGGGACATAAGGGTAAAAATGGAAAGAACTACAGACGCTGTAAATCAGAAACATAAACAGAAATTACTGGAGAAGCTTACCAGGGCTGGCAGCAACTTTGCTTTGAACCAAAATGAACCCTTAAAGGGGAAAGGAGGCTCACAACAAACACAGTTGGTTAAGAGATTGAGTTGCAGGTTGAGAAAAAAATGGGGTCAGTACAGTAGAGAAGACACTGTCATGTTCCCTGCAGCTGCAATGAATGAAGTAAATGTCACACCTGCTCTCGACAACAGTTTCATTCAAGTCGCCTTGCCAGCTCTGTTGGTGGAATGGGTGACTCCTGGCACATATCTCCGGGGAGGTTGAAGCATTACCAGCAGCCTGAGTTGCAATCTCCAACCCATGCTGTCCTGACATAAGAATTAGGACTAAAAAGTCTGCTTTTTAAAGATTGCCACTTATTTTTCTGCCACGCGTTGTCAGAACTCCTGAGTAGTGATGAAAGGCCTCTGCAACAGAGCCATTTATGTGACTGCTGCTCGCCTGCAGTCAGATAGTTGTGGATTCAAGACCTAGCCCAGTAGTGAGGAAAAGCTGCACTGTCAGAGAGGTTATGTTATTGATTAAAAGTTAAACTGACACTCCTACTGTTAATGGAGACAAGCTATCTCAGTACTCTTTTCCATGGAATGCATAAGTAGCACGTTGTGTTTGTCTACATTTGACTGGTAACTTCACTAAGACTGAAGCAGTTTGGTTGTGAAGGACATTAGATAGAACACAAGCATTTTTTTCACCAAGTGACAAAACAGCAGTTTACTACGGGCTACGGACGAGGACTGTGCTGTGTTGGTGCCAGCTTCACACAACAACTTGACTAATAAATCGGCAATTTTGGGAAGATCACAAGTTCACTCCTCAATCTGCTTAAAAATAAGGGGTCGCCCATTTAAGACAGAAGTATAGAGAAAGTTCTCTGTCATAGAGAATCACGAGTCTTTACAACTGCAAAGATCCCAGCCACTGGTATTATTGGCCATGTGTATTTCCCAGAATGAAACCTGGTTTGACAGATATTGCTCTGCTGTTTAATTAATGTTGTTTAGTAACTGACGCATATTTATATAAGCCTTATATTTTCCATAACAATAGAACAAAAGTTTATTATAAAAATTAAATCAATAAAACAATTAAACAATCTAAATACGAAAGACCAGTTTTGAAAAATCTTAAACCTCATAGCAAAACCGAGACGTCAACTATCCTCCAACACCATCAATTTACAGAGATTTGGGCCCAGAAATTGCCTCTTTTTATTTCAAATCTTGACGTTGTAAGTCAGCGATTAGATTAGATTAGATTCCCTACAGTGTGGAAACAGGCCCTTCGGCCCTACAAGTCCACACCGCCCTTTGAAGCATCCCACCCAGACCCACACCCCGATAAACCCACACACCCCGGAGGAAACCCATGCAGATACGGAGAGAATATACAAACTCCACACAGACAGTTGCCCGAGGCAGGAATCAAACGTGGGTCCCTGGTGCTATGAGGCTGCAGTGCTAACCACTGAGCCATTCATAGTAACTTTCTAATTGGCTGGGATCAATTACTGCAGATGGTGAAATTTGTACTGAAAACAAAAAATGTTAGCGATCACAGCCAGTCAGGCAGTATCCATCTGATGAAGAGTCACCCAGACTCAAAACGTGAGCTTGCTTTCTCTCCATGGATGCTGCCTGACAGGCCCATCAGCCAAAGTATTTTCTTTTGTGAACTATGGAAGTTTCTCAGGCCAACTGGGAGCTGAAACTTTCTCTGCTGCTTCACAACTTTGGAAGCTGCACAAACTAAATTTCTGTGAGGTAACTTATTCCCTGAACTGCTTTGAAAACTTTCTTTTCAGGAGAAAAGCTACAAATGCTTCTGACCAGAACTTTGATGTTTTCTGAACCGAACTTCCGAACTGAATACCCAAGTTAATGGCCTTGTGAAATTTACTTGTCATAAACACCACAGTATAAATATCTTCTCCCACTCGTGTTCCAGGGGATCTCCCAAGCTCTTGCAGTCACCTGCTGTCTGGATTGGGTCTCTGTGGCAGAAGGCCTCTTTTCAACTTGTCATTTTTGGGAAAAAAATACACTTCACAAAAGCAATCAACTTGTGAAAATTTGCAACTGTATTGAAGTCCAAACTATCAAGAAATGACATGACCACATATATAAGTTGCACAAGTTTCAGCAGGCTATTTCTTAAAGGGTGATGGAAGCAGAGTCTTTGTATATCCTCAAGGCAGAGGTAGACAGATTCTTGATGAACAAAGGGGCGAAAGACTATTGAAATTAGGTGGGAACGTGGAGTGATCAAAGTCATCTGAGTGAATGATAGAGCAAACTCGAGGGGCTGAGTGGCCTGCTTCTACTCATTCATATGTACTAAGTAATGTAATATCATCCAGTAAAGCAAACTCAAGCACGACATTTCACCTCAGCATTGATTGGGGTGGGGTGGTAGGTCAGGATCCCCATCATGAAACACCATGCAGCAAGCAATCTGAGGGCTGTGTGTACATTAAACTGGGGTATGATAACCCCTCAGTCAGTCAGCAGACTTCTAGTATTCGCAGTCTAACCATGCTCACAAATGTTTCCTTGGCAGCAACTGTTGTCTGCAAAGCTGAGCCCAAAAAAAGGACTTCTTTTTGGAGGGTAGAAGTGGCCACAAAAAAGCTGAGGAAAGAAATGTAAAAATAATTAAAAGTCTTATTTAGGAACGAGCACAGAAATGTGACGACAAAGGAGCAATTTTGTGCAGAAAGAAATATTGTAAATGACATCGCTGTCTACTTGTAAAAGCATCATTGGCCAGTATGAAAATTACCTCTAATTTTTAGCTGAAATCTATTCTCTATTTAGATTGAGAAGAGTGCAATGTGTAATCTTCTGGTGCACATAAACTGTGTTTTGCCGAAGGCACAAATGTTCAGGAGGTAATGACTGAATCTTCAAGATAAGAAATTTTAAAAGATGTTAATTAAATGAGCAGTCTGTCTCTGGGAGCCTTTAACTTGCGTGACTGGAATTCCAATGCTAGGGCTGGTGGAGGGCATCAAGCTGCTGATCACCTGAAGGTGCAAGCTCTTGGCAGGGTGGAATGGTCAGCTGTGTACTTTATTTCAGACCTGGTGTTATCGCAGTCCAGCCTGATCCTCTCTTGACACATCACCCATATTCGTTGGGTGAGGGGAAAAAAGGCACCTTGGATAGCTTTTAGATTTGCTGGGAAGCTGCTGTTAATGAAAGTAGCCCTTAGAAGGAAATTTCACATCTATGTAATGCCTTTCATGTCCTCCGCCCATTCCAAATACGCCTCCCAAGCAATTAATTGTTGAAGCGATGTGCAGTCAGCATAGTTTAAGTCGTCAAACATTTGATTTGATTTGATTTATTGTAGTCACATTTGCCTAAGTACAATGAAAAGCTTTGTTTTGCGAGCAGTGCGGGCGGATCAAAGCAAACAAGGACATACAGATCACGGGGTGCTTAGACAGAGTGAGATGTACAAGATTACAGCTGCACGGTGATGTGCAAAATAAGATCGGTGTTAGCAAGATCAACATTATTTTGGACATGAGATCTCACAAAATTTGAATAAAATACCAACGAGTTGGGTTTGCCGTTGAATGAGGGACCAATGTTGTCCGAAATACAGGAGAAAAGTTCTACCTTTTTTTGATATGATTATAGAGTGGACATTGATTTAACATCTGACCTTTACATGACAGCATTAACCAACATAAGCTGCTCAAGTCCCTCGAGTGAGTCTTGAACCTACAGCTTTTATGGGTGGCAGTCTCAGCTACCCGCTGTTTCAGACTGACATTTGCTGTTGCCACTCTATCCAAGGTGAGCTAACAAAGTACACATCATGGATGATAGCTGGGATCATCCTGGACTGTGTGGCCCAGTTACTGAGTGGATAACCTCGGTGAACCTTCAGAAGAAACAAAATTTGTGGAGATTCCCAGTAGGCCAGGCGGCATCCAGCAATTTTCGTTTTCAGTACAGATTCCGGCATTGGCAGTAACTTGCTCCTGCACTGAGCCTTCAGCAGTTACCCTGTCAGTTCCTTTCTTTATTTTCTCATTCTATTGTGTTGCATTAGTATGCATCGTAAATGTCTGAAAATAATCATTCGTGCTACTTCTCGCTGTTAATCCGAGACACCCACAATATGGTGAGACTTGTTGGACCAATTTAAAAGCATTATTGCTCTTTACTGGTTTCTACTTCCGTTTTGTTTTGCATCAACGCTCAATAAATCTCAAACAAAAACAGAAATTGCTAGCTAGAAGCATCCGTGGAGAGAAATCGGCGTTAATGTTTTGGGTTGAGTGACCCTTCCTCAGATCTGGAATGAATCTCTGTCCAGCTCCCCTGACTTCTGGAGGCTTCCATTTGCAATATTTCTTCTCAAAGTATCCTCAATGCTCTGCTTTCTCATCATGATTCTGTATCTCCTGAGTGACATCGCGAAGCTTCCAAGTAGTATGCTTGTAAGTTAGGACCGTTTTCTTTTTTGGGGCTCTGGGGAGTATACCATGGAGCAAGGATTTGGGTGGGATGGAAGGAATTGGTATGAGTGTCTGCTTCCAGGCCAGTGCTTGTATTTTGCCTACAGAGGCTAAGATGTAGACAACCCTTTATGCAAACAGACACCCTCAAGTAGACAGTTCAGTAGACAGTAAGGGCTTTGCTCTTTCACAGGTGTGTTACCTGTGGCAGGTAAGCACTTTTCTATGTGGTAACCTGCCAGGTATACCCTGTACCCTTCTTGCAGACTCGGGATATGGGCAACATTCCCCATCGAGCACAGTGTTGCCCGTGGAGGGTGGGTTCTTCCTTTTCATGATTTCACCCTCCCGAGGGCCTGTCTCATTGGCCCAGGTGAATCAGACATATCCACCTTTGTTCCAGGGCCTTCTCTACCTTGGTTGACCAACCGGACCAGGGTCTCTAGTACTCCCAGCTTCCGCCAACAGGAACTCCATCTGCAGGCAGTTTATTTTTAATTGATTTGCAGGACAGGGCATCGCTAGCTAGGCCAGAATTCGTTGTCCATTCCTGATTGACCAGAGGGCAGTTAAGATTCAACCTCATTACAATGGGCCTGGAATAAGATGTAGGCCAGACCAGGTTAGGATGGCAGTTTCCTTCCCCAGTAGTCGACAATGGATTCACAGTCACCATTAGACTCTTCATTCCATGTGTTGTTAAAATTGAATTCAAATTCCGCGATCTGCCATGGCAGGATTTGAACCCAGGTCCCCAGAGCAATACCTGTGTCGCTAGTTTAGCAGACCAGAGATAATACCATTAGGCTGTCATCTCCCTTGAAGTTAACTTCCAGGAACTTTACTCCCTCAGGATCATAAAAGCCAGTGCGGTTTTCCATGGCAAAGTGAGGCAGGGTTGCCTCAGTTCTCTAGCCAGTAGATGTTGCTGTCACTGCACAGTAAAATCCTGGGCACCCTTTCTCGATGAGATTAGGCCCTGGGGCATGGGACACTTGCACTTATGACCCTCGCTTCTTTCATTGTTGCCCATCACAGCTCCTTAGAGAGGAGATGGAGTTAAACTTACAGCTATGCGGTGCCATCGTCCAGCTCAGAACCTCCCAAAGTGATTCACAGCAAATTGAGCACCTTTGAAGTGAGGCCACTGTCAGAATGTTAGAAATGCAGCAGACAAATTGTGCACAACAAGCTCCCACCAAACAGTAGTGAGGTAACTGAATGGGTCACTGCTGAATGGTGGGTCAGTCTTGCCCTGGTGACGAACACACATGCTCACATACGCAGCCACACAGACTCACATAAAGGAAACATTTAACAGGCAGGGTTATGGGACTAAGTGGATGGCTGTCTCCTAGAAATTGACAGATCTAATTGCCACTTGGCAACATGAGTCCATTACACTGCCAGGAACTTTACTCCCTGAGGATCATAAAAGCCAGTGCGGTTTTCCATGGCAAAGTGAGGCAGGGTTGCCTCAGTTCTCTAGCCAGTAGATGTTGCTGTCACTGCACAGTAAAATCCTGGGCAACCCTGGTCCGGTTGGTCAACCAAGGTAGAGAAGGCCCTGGAACAAAGGTGGATATGTCTGATTCACCTGGGCCAATGAGACAGGCCCTCGGGAGGGTGAAATCATGAAAAGGAAGAACCCACCCTCCACGGGCAACACTGTGCTCGATGGGGAATGTTGCCCATATCCCGAGTCTGCAAGAAGGGTACAGGGTATACCTGGCAGGTTACCACATAGAAAAGTGCTTACCTGCCACCGCTCCACACTGCCCTCCAACCCCACCACACCCGGCACCTTCCCCTGCAACCGCAGGAAATGCTACACTTGTCCCCACACCTCCTCCCTCACCCCCATCCCAGGCCCCAAGATGACATTCCACATTAAGCAGAGGTTCACCTGCACATCTGCCAATGTGGTATACTGCATCCACTGTACCCGGTGCGGCTTTCTCTACATTGGGGAAACCAAGCGGAGGCTTGGGGACCGCTTTGCAGAACACCTCCGCTCAGTTCGCAACAAACAACTGCACCTCCCAGTCGCAAACCATTTCCACTCCCCCTCCCATTCTCTTGATGACATGTCCATCATGGGCCTCCTGCACTGCCACAATGATGCCACCCGAAGGTTGCAGGAACAGCAACTCATATTCCGCCTGGGAACCCTGCAGCCATATGGTATCAATGTGGACTTCACCAGTTTCAAAATCTCCCCTTCCCCCACTGCATCCCTCAACCAGCCCAGTTCATCCCCTCCCCCCACTGCACCACACAACCAGCCCAGCTCTTCCCCCCCACCCACTGCATCCCAAAACCAGTCCAACCTGTCTCTGCTTCCCTAACCGGTTCTTCCTCTCACCCATCCCTTCCTCCCACCCCAAGCCGCACCCCCAGCTACCTACTAACCTCATCCCACCTCCTTGACCTGTCCGTCTTCCCTGGACTGACCTATCCCCTCCCTACCTCCCCACCTACACCCTCTCCACCTATCATCTTTACTCTCCATCTTCGGTCCGCCTCCCCCTCTCTCCCTATTTATTCCAGTTCCCTCCCCCCATCCCCCTCTCTGATGAAGGGTCTAGGCCCGAAACGTCAGCTTTTGTGCTCCTGAGATGCTGCTTGGCCTGCTGTGTTCATCCAGCCTCACATTTTATTATCTTGGAATCTCCAGCATCTGCAGTTCCCATTATCTCTGAGTCCATTACAGCCTGATTTTCCATGTTCAGGCATGTCTCTTCATATTATGTGGCAGATGCATTTAATGTAGCTGCTCAGTTAACAGCAGATACTATGAAAACTGCTTCATGTCACAGATGACAGTGATTTAGTGGTGTCACATTTGGATTGCTGCATGACAAAACATTATGGAGCATACAGAGTCATTATGTTGCGGTGTTGAACTGAAAGGCACATTTCTATGGAGTGACTACTCAATTGCTGTTGGCGGGGTTGGATTTAGACTCTTAATATGCTCACCTGCTGCTTATGGCTGCATATCTCCCAGCAATTCCCAGGTTTACTGGGACTGAAGTCTCAGGAGTTTTCCATTGCTTGCTGACTATGTCAGAGCCCTGTTTTGATCATTTGTTTCATCCAGGTGTGAGCATGACTTCATTTCTGAAATCCTTTGAGGTGCAGGGATGAATTATGTTTGGTGTCTTTTTTTTTATTGCAGCATTCAAAACGATGGCTGCCAGCTAGGGAGGCGATAACAAAAGGACATTTAAGACTTTGGCCATTTCATCTGATTTTGAGGAGAAGGCATAGGCCATTAATTCATCAAACATCTTTTTTAAGCCTTGAGATAATAAGGTGTAGAGCTGGATGAACACAGTAGGCTAAGCAGCATCAGAGAAGCAGGAAGGCTGATGTTTCGGGCCTACAGTCATCTTCAGAAATTTCTGAAGAAGGGTCTAGGCCCGAAATGTCAGCTTTCCTGCTCCTCTGATGCTGCTTGGCCTCCTGTGTTCATCCAGCTCTATACCTTATTATATCAGATTCTCCAGCATCGTCAGTTCCTACTATACTTGCTAAGCCTTGTTAGCTTAATGGGCTTGATTCTTAAAAAAAAAAGTGGCGTTGCAAAAACTTGGCATGCTTGCTGTATTTTCTGAATGGTCTTCAGATAGGACTGTTAGCACCTTCTGTAGTGCCTCACGTCTTTTACACGCAGGCATCTTGTGTCCACGTGTGAGCAGCATCCGAACCAGGCTAACTGTCCACAACTTTTGTATACACCTGGTACCTTTTCAAACACGGCCTGGCCGCTTCCAAGGTGTCAAAACTGCTCCAGATACTGCAGTAAGTTTGTTAGTACCCAGTTTCTTCTCACGTTCTGAGGAAGGTTAACTCTGGCTTTCACTCTACAGATACTGGCAGACCTGCTGAGCTATTCCAGTGATTTCTGTTTTTGTTGCTTGTCTCGATTGGTGCTTTGTGGTCAGTGCCACATTGGGTGTTCTGTAAAGTCATAACACTGTGCATTGCCGAAGATTATCCCTATTTAGATTGCAAAGCCTGAATGCCATTTGAGTGCTTTCCAGCTGATGCATTCATCTAACAGTTGAGTGACTGCAGACAGTCATTCCTTGATATTTTATACCCAAGACAGTTTTGTTTTAATTTTCTCTGATAAGACAGGAAATTGTACAAAATGTATGATTTATTACATGTCACAGGTTATAGTTCTGGCAGAATTTGGAAATATAATATCTGAAGTGTGGTCGAAACAGAATTTTCTACTCCATACAACTGGAGTTGAAAAGCTCTGGGAAGCATTGAAATTGTAATTGGCAGCAATGCAGAAGAAGGGGAGATGTTCGGTTTATCAACACCACAAAGATTTTTCAGAATTAATGGGGGGTGGGGAGTGCATGTGGAATTAGTCTTTGACCAAATTGAGTGGAAAGTAAAACCTTACTGTCATATCTGCAGAAATGGGAGTTACTTCCTCAATTAGCAGGATTTGCTTCCCTTTCATAGTATTGGTGGTGTGTTCTGCTAAGAATAACTTTGAGGGCCACACCTTGTTCCTGTGTATTTGTTGGACTATAGTGATCTAAGGGAGGAAGATTCAAAGCTTTTGTTGTTGTATGCCTTTAAAAGGAGGACTCCTGTTCTTGGGGTGATGTCTTTGGTGAACTAGTTCATTATTAGCTGTGTCCAACAGTGGCACCGTCATCAGATTTCTCTTCGGTCAAGTTTTCAGCCTAGTAACCCAGTTTAGTATCTTAATTATGGAGCTATGTGAGTCTAAGATTCACAAGTCCCAGAAGTCGGGGGTGGGGGCGAAAGGGGTAAAAGGACAATAATATTCAGAACAGCCCATATTGGTCCTTCATTTTCAAATGTACACGTCAAGTCTCACTAATAGTTTGACTTTTTCCTCCTGTGATTTTTTTTTCTTGAGTGGCAACCCCTTCCTCTGCTTTTGTCACAACTACAGATATCTGTAGATCTCCATTGAGTCATGAAGTAATACGGAATGGAAACAGGCCTTTCGGCCCAAACTGGGCAAAGCTGACCATAGTGCCCACTCAGTTCCAATAGCTCGCACTTGGTCCATATCCCTCTCAACCCTTCCCATCCAAGTACCTGTCCAAATGTTTTTTTAAGTGTTGCTATTGTCCCTGCCTCAACCGCTTTCTCTGGCAGCCCCTTCCATATATGTACCGCTCTCTGTATGAAGAAGTTGCCCCTCAGGTCCTTTTTAAGTCTTGCACCTCTCACCTTAAACCCATGTTCTCTCGTTTTCAATTCCCCGTCCCTTGGAAAAAGATGATATGCATTCATCCTATCGATGTCCCTCATGATTTTATACACCTCAGTAAGGCCACCCCTCATTCTCCTACGTTCCAAAGAATTAAGTCCTATCCTGGCCAACCTCTCCCTATAATTCAGGCCTACTAGTCCTGACAACATTGTCGTAAATTTTCTTTGCACACTCTCCAGTTTAACTGTCTTTCCTATAACGGGGTGACCAAAACTCTGCACAATAGTCCAAGTGTGGCCTCACCAACGACTTATACGACTGTAACATAATGTCCCAACTCCTCTACTCAATGCCTCAACCAGTGAAGGCCAACATGCTAGATGCCTTCTTCACCACCTTGCCCACTTTCAACTAACTATATACTTGTACTGCTCGGTCCCTCTGTTCCACATCACCCCTCAGGTCCTGAGATAGTAGGATCTGCTGATGCTGAAGAATCTGAGATAACAAGGTTTCTAGACCCGAAACATCAGGTTTCCTGCTCCTGTTTTGCTGCTTGGCCTGCTGTGTTCATCCAGCTCTACACCTTGTTATCTCACTCTTCAGGACCTTACCATTTGCTGTTTGGTTTGACTTTCCAAAATGCAACGCCTCACTTGTCTGCATTGAATTGCATTTGCCAATCCTCAGCCCACTACACCATCTGATCAAGATCCCTCTGTAATCTTTGATAACCTTTGCTATCGATGATACCTCCCAATTTTCTAAGTTTGTGGATGATACTAGTCATGCCCCCAGTTCCAGCCTCTTCTGCATCCCGAATTTTCATTGTATCAACTTGGACAGCTGTGTCTTCAGCTGCCAAAGGCCCTTTCAGGTTCCTGCTTTATACCTCTCTGCCTCGCTTCCCCCTCCTTTGAAGCAGTCCTGGAAAAATCTGCTTCTTTCACGAAACATTTGGCAGTGTGTCCTGATATCTTGTGATGACTTCATTTAAAATTTTTAGCAATAACGCTCCTGTGAAACAGCTCGCCTTTGGATCCGCTCTGAGTGCAGATTGCTGTACTTGATGATAGTCCACTGAACAGCCCAGGTCTCGGCACTAGTATGTCAATGGACCAGATTAGTATCCGTGGAAAATTCGCACCGCGCAGACTATGAACTAGTCAGAACCTTTAAGAAAGAAGAGGAAAATCTAATATTGTGCCCCTATTATTTTATCTTTTTAAAATTCCTACTTATCTGTTTTTCAATCATATAATCTAGTGCTCATACTCTTTGGTTGAAAGAAATGGTTTGTTGGGATGAGAGCTATCCTCTGATGTGCTTTTCCCTAAGGCACTATCTATTTTAAAAAATGAAAGCGCACTCACTTAGCAGAGGGTCACATCTCTGGGTAGAGCTCTGGGAAGAGAGTTTGGGAAATCTGATTCCTGTTTCTTTTCTCCTGCTGTCCTCTTTCGAAAGCATTGATTCCTGCTAGACTACTATTGCACCCAGTACTGCCCTGTTCGGGGGCAGATCAGCGAGCAGAGGGCACTGCTACCTCTTGCCAAAGGGCTATCTTGGTAGTTCTTTCACCTCTGGGTCAGAAGGTTGTTTAAGCTCCGCAGAGTGCTGCCCCAGTGAAAGCAGCTGACCAAGGCTCCGAGATAACAAGGTGTAGAGCTAGATGAACACAGCAGGCCAAGCAGCATAGTTTTTTCCTGATGAAGGGTCGAGGCCCAAAGTGTCAGCTTTCCTGCTCCTAAGATGCTGCTTGGCCTGCTGTGTTCATCCAGCTCCACACCTTGCTATCTCGGATTCTCCAGCATCTGCAGTTCCTACTATCTCTGGACCAAGGCTCCAACCTGGGCTGTCCGGTCTGTATATATGACCCAGTTACACCCAAATCAGTCAGTTAAAATGCCTCAGGAGGAGCCCTGGGCTCCAGATTTCACTCCTGTCCGAAGTGCCTGAATTTACCTGTGTTGTCAGCTTTCACCCCTCAGGCTGGTTTTGATTAAAAGCTTTCTGGTTTTCACATTTCAGAAACCTATCTGCTGACAGGATCAGAGGACTGCTAAAATTGTCTGCACCGTATCTGAAGAGAGCTGGTTTTGTAACTGTGTATGTAAGTAACTACAAATTAAACTCGTCAAATTTTTGTCCTACCCATGTCCCAGTAAGGATGATGTCTTTTTTGCTGTTTGTAACGAGACCCAAACAATGGCACTTTATGTTAGATGAGGGAGGAGAATTATGAAGCAGAATTCCGGGGAGAAATGCAGTTTGGTTAGGACTGGTTGTAGAAGATTATAATGGGAATTTGCGTTATCAAATGAGCGAATCTGCCCTTGACATCTGAAATACCTTCAACAACAGGCCTGCAGACGCAAGCTTAGCTTTCGTAACCAGAGCCTTTTATCTCTTATATCTTCTTAGTGAATCCTCATTGCACTTTTTACATGTCATAAGAACAGGAAAGACTGGGTAATTGACTCCTTTAAGGTTGTTTTTCTCTATTTAGTTACATCATAGCTTATCTATATCTGAATTATATTTAGCCACAATTGTTCCTTATCAGATGTGACACTTAACTAAAATCAACATATTCACCTTAGTCTTGATTATAGAGTGCCCACTGCAGAATATGTACAGGTTGCTTACTTAGGCCTTCCAAATAACATTGTCCTCTTATCTCTCTCTGCTTTGATCAGGAAGATCATTTCAAATTCCAAGCAATTCAAAACAAATACAATACAATACAATACAGAATATGAACATACCCTTCAACCTACCAAGCCTGCCCCGTTCCTAAACTTTATTTAGACCCTTTACTTGTTGCCAATACACAGTATCTATCCCCCTGTTTGCCTCCCGACCGCGTGTCTATCAAGATGCACCTTTAAACATTGCTAACGTGCCTGCTTCCACCACTTCCACTGGCAGTATGTTCCAGGTACCCACCACCTTCTGTGTGAAAATTTTTCGATGCACTTCTCCCCTAAAGTTTCTTTCTTTCAGTTTGAACCTCTGCTCTCATGTAGTTCACCTTTCCACCCTATCAATGCCTCTCATAATTTTGTGGACCTTTTACTGGTTTGCCCTTCAGCCTCCATCTTTCCATTGAAAACAATCCAAGTTTATCCAACCTCTCCTCATAATTAAAACCCTCCAGACCAGGCAATGCCCCGGTAAACCTCTGCTCCCCTTCCAAAGCATCCATGCCCTTCTGGTAGTGTGGTGACCCCAGAACTGTATGTCACTGTTCCAAATGTGACCTAACTGCACCTTTACAGCTGTAACATAACTTGCCAGCCTTTGTAGTTAATGCCCAGGCCAATGACGGCAATGTGCTGTATGCCTTCTCAACCATGTTACCAACTTGTATTGTGACTTTCAGGCATCTGTGGACCTGTACCCCCAGATTCCTCTGTATGTCAGTGCTCCTCAGGGTTCTGCCATTGCTTGTATAATTTGCATCTGAACTACGTCTTCCAAAATGCATCATCTTGTATTTGTCCAGATTAGACTCCATCTGCCATTTCTGTGCACAAATTTGCAATCTGTCTATATCCCGTTGGATCTTTTGACAGTTCTCCTCATAGTCTGCAACTCTGCCAATTTGGGGTCATCCACAAACTTGCTAATCAGACCACCTGCACTTTCCTCCTGATCATATATTACAAACAACTAAAGTCCTAACACTGATCCCTGCAGAACGCCCACCAAATGTGACCGAACTACACCTTTACATAACTTGCCAGCTTTTGTAGTTATTGCCCAGGCCAATGATGGCAATGTGCTGTACGCCTTCTCGACCACATTACCAACTTGTGTTGTGACATTCAGGGGTCTGTGGACCCTGATCTCCATTCTGGAAAGCACCCTTCCATCACTACCATCTGTCATCTATGACCACCCAATTTTGTATCCATTTCACCAGCTCATCCTGGTTCCTGTGAGACTCTACCTTTTGTGGCAGCTTGCCATGAGGTACCTTGTCAAATGCCTTACTTAAGCCCATGTAGACAAAGCCCACTGCCCTTCCCTCATCAATCATTCTCGTCACCATGTCAAAAAATGCAATCATCTTAGTGAGATATGACCTTCCCTGCACAAGCCCATGCTGCCTGTCACTAACATCTGCTTCCAACTGTGAATAAATCCTTTCTCTCAGTATCTTCTCGACAGCTTCCTCACCCACTAATATCAGGCTCAACAGTCTGTAATTACCTGGATTATCTCTGTTTCCCTTCTTAAACAAAGGAGCAACATTGACCATTCTCTAGCCCTCTAGAACCTCGCCTGAGGCTAAATAGGATGCAACAGTATCTGTTAATGCCCCAGATGTTTCCTCCCTTGCCTCCCCATTGTATCCTGGGATAGATCCCGTCTGGCCCTGGGGACTTGACTACCTTGATGTGTTTCAAGACACCCAGCGTTCCCTCCTTCATTATGTAGACCCATCCAAGATTATTCACACACATTTCTCTAATCTCAACATTTCTCATGTCCCCTTTTTTTTGGTGAATATCAATGTAAAGTACTCAGTAAGTATCTCGTCTATTTTGTCCAGTTCCACGTGTAATTTCCCTCCTTTATCCCTGAGCGGGTCTACTATTTCTGTAGCTACCCTCTTGCTTCTAATGTTTGTATAAAAGGCCTTGGGATTCTCCTTAACCATGCTGGCCAAGGACATCTCACATGCTCTTTTAACCCTCCTAAATCCCCTTCCTACTCTCTCTGTATTCTTATAGGACTTTGACCTGTTTTTAATTGACTAGATCTTAGGTATGCTTCCTTTTTGTTTGATTAATCTGATAATTTCCCCTGTCATCCAAGGTTCCCGCCATTCCTGTCCTTCATTTTCACAGGAACTGTGGTGTCCATTGCGATGGATTGCCTCATTCCGGGTTTTCTCCGTGGTGGAATGTACATGGGGTCAATGTGTTTATTAATCGCATGCTTTGTTGAGTGCCATGCTACCAGGAGTTCTTGCATTTGTCTCTGCCTAGCCTGTCCCAGGATCTTGGTGTAGTCCCAGTTGAAGTCATGGTTCTCCTTGTCCATATGGAGCATGGCACTCTTCTGTCTCGTCCAAAATTCGATATCCCGAAACATTAAGCTGCCAATCCTGTCCTCCTTCCAACCATGTCTCTGTCATAGCAACAACATCATAATTGTATGCATTAATCCAGGCACTAAGTTCATCCATGTTTGTTGTTATACTACTTGCATTGAAAGCAAATACAGTTCAAGCCTCCAGCTCCTCTGAGCTCAGTAACGTCTCCATAACTGCTGGTCCTCTTAGTTTATATTCACCTTAGTCTCAAGCTCTTGCCCACTCTCTATACTTACTGACCTGCTGCTGTGGTTCCTATCCCACTATGGCATCTTTCAATGCACTTGAAGTCAAAGTGCAATCACATTGAAATAAATCTTTCTTCCTTCTCTCAAAAAGCAAGTTTGCAAAGGTATTTTTGATGCATGTACCCAGTCAGTCTCCCTAAGGATCTCCCAGTGCTGCATTATAACAGACTTGTATCAGCCTGCTCCATCTGAGGAGGGCTGAATTTGTTTCCTGTTGAATTATGGACCTGGAGCACTACTGCCTCAGTTATTGTTCTTCAGTATTCTCTGAAAAACACCAATGATGGCTCTCTGCTTTTGCTTCTCTTATTTTGTTCTGTCCTTGCTGCTACGTAGCAGGAATATGGTAAATATCAACTGAATAATTCAGTTCCTTATTACCTGACTCTTCCATGTATCTTGGCTCTCATGGGGTCAAGGAGCTATTTTTATGTGTGGACGTCTGCTTCAGGCCTCATTGCTGTCCTCTGATTCCTCTTAGAGACCTCTGTATAGTGATTGAGTATGATCTGCTCCTCGCTGATATCCCCATCTCCTGCCATTGCCAATCCCTATCTCCCACCATTACCACTCCTGATCTGTGCCCACCAGAACACGGCAGAGACCATACAGAGTTGTATGACTCTCTGTCTTTACCAAATCCGCCACTGCGCAGGATTGAACTGAAGCTGTTTTCACTCACTATTCCCCTTCTTAAGTACGCAATATTCCTTCACCAGAATTGCCAAACAGGGGCATCAGCATCGAGACACTTTAGTGGTTTGGTTAGTATTTCAGTGTAGTGAAACTGGGAGAATTGGAATAGAGTGAGTTCTTAGATATGTTACAACAGAAAAGACTAGACATTGCTCCAGCAAATAGATTTAAGTGGTGAATATGCCACAAGATCCCAAGGGGTAAGTATAAGAGAATGCCATTCAGCACTTCGAGCCCTCTCTGCCATGGCTGATCAGAACGTGGCCTCCCCTTCACTTTCCTACCGGCTTGCTCCCACTCCGGTACGTTAAAAATCTAACTCCATCGTGAATATATTCAATGACACAGCCTCTGCTGATTTCTATGGAAGAGAATTCCAAAGCTAACAAAGCACTGAGAGAAGAAATTCCAACTTTTCTTCATCTTAAATTGGAGATTCCTTATTTTTAAGCTATTTCAATGGGTTTGTATTCCTTGAGGGAAACATTCTCTCACACTGTCAAGCCCCTGAGAATCTTCGATGTGTCATTATGATCTCATTTAAGTCTTGTAAGCTCCAGTGACTGTAGGCCCAATTTGTTCTGTGTTTCCACTCAGGAATGAGCCTCGTGAATCTTCTCTGAACATGCGATTATATCCTTCCTTAAGTAAGGAGACCAAATTTGTCGAATTTTCTGGGTGCCATTTCACCAATGACCTGTACAATTTTAGCAAGGCTTCCATACTTTTTTATTCCATCCCATTTCCTTCGAAAGCTAACAGTTCATTTGCCTTTCTGTAACTTGTTGTAACTGCATGTTAAATTATGTGCCTCATATACAAGGACACTCGGATACCATAGCAATCCATCATTGTCTCTTTCTTAAAATCACGTTTTGCTTTTCTGTTCTTCCCAATAATGTGGGCAACCTCACATTTTCCCCCATTAACTTTTAATGACCAACTTCTTGTCTGCTCATTTATATCCCTTTGCAAACTCTGTCTATCTTTATTACGCTTGCTGTTCCACCTGACTTTTCGTATTGTCAGAAAGTTTGGCAACAAGACTCCGATTGATCCAATTCATTCATATAAATCTTAATTGAATGAGCTCCCAGCACAGATCCCTGGTGGCACACCATTGTTACAGTTTGCCAAATGGAAAATGGTTAATTTGTCCTCACTTTCTGTTTCCTATTCATTAGTCATGTTAAAATGTCACTGCAAATGCTGCGAGTTTGATCATGTGTGATCGCCTTTCACATAACACTTTATTAAGTGTCTTTTGAAGATTGCCTGTTTAATTCTCTTTTCTGTGAGAAACCCATTACATGTCATTATTTTCTCAAGAGAAGGTTTGAACTAAGTTTGGGACAAATTGAGAAGGCTGTAGATTATTAATGGTTGTGTTTTATTTTGCCCACCAGTGCCCTGTTTGTCCTCACCACCCCTCCTCCCCCCCCCCCCCCCCCACCTTAGTGAAGCTGTGCTGGTTTAAGTGACCTTTGCATAAACTCTGTTAAAACTAGTACTAACAGAGCAAATTGTCAAGCTGAAATGTTGGACAAGGCTAGACTTGAGAAAGAATTGGAAGTTTTGCTCTATTTATTTTTGAGGTCAGCCGGACTTTATTTAATGAATGATCTTTATTGCAGTGCAGACTCTGTGTACTGACCGCTGGCATTCTGGCCAATGTTGGGAGACCACAGAATGTTCGGTCGGAGTCCTTGCAGGAGCAAGACGTTACATGTGAGGGCTAGATACGTAATTCAGCATTAATGTTTGAACTTTATCATTCCCTCTGTCAAATGCACAACTTCCCCACAGTTTACAGCACCTATAGGGCTTTTACCGGCCAAAGCTTGTGTGAGTGGAACGTGGGCCAGCAGTGGGTGTCAAATCCTGGTCTGGCCACTGAGGAATGCATGAAATGTGCTCCATGTTTTCATGTGTTCTCCAAACGCTGACAATGGCACACTGTTAAGCAATTTGTGAGAGGCTAAATTAATGCCTGGACTTACTTACGAATCAATCAATAGAGGATTGCACGTAAATAAAAACAAAACTTGCTCTGCAACAAATTGCAGTGAACCACGTTAGGAGGCTGCATTCTCCAACACCTTCCTTTAGACGAGACATGAAGGGTCACTGGCATACTTAACACGAGGTGCATTAGATTCGGAAGAGGTTAATTTCAATGAAACCACGGTAGAGTGGGTTCTGACCAGAACACGTGACCAGACAATGAAGTCTGTAAAGTTGTCTGTGGAGGGTTATTCTTGCAGACCACAGATCAACATCTGTCTTAATGATAGATTAATAATTGATTGGTACTACATCCATCAACACACACTCCCTCCACCACCGATGCTCAGTAGCAGCTCTGTGTACTATCTACAACATGCTCTGCAGAAATTCACCAAACATCCTCAGACAGCATCTTCCAAATCCCACGACCACTTCCATCAGGAAAGACAAAGGCAGCAAATACATGAGAACACCACCACCTTCAAAATCCCCTCCAAGCTACTCACCATCCTGACCTGGAAATATATCGCTGTTCCTTCACTGTCGCTGGGTCAAAATCTGGAATTCCCTCCCTAAGGGAATGGTGGGTTGACCCACAGCAGGTGGACTGTGGCAGTTCAAGGAGGCAGCTCATCGCCACCAGCTCGAGGGCAATTAGGGATGGGCAGTAAATACTGGCCAGGCCAGCAACGCCCACATCCCACAAATGAACAAAACCAAAATACTATGGTGAGCATTGAACTTGGCACCCAGGGAGAATCAGTTCCTGCATTTCTTCAGCAATCCCAAATGTTCTGCCAAGATTATGTTGCTGTCAGTTTTGGTGGTATTGGGTGTAAGGCGACAGTGGCACTGTACCCTGCGTGGCCTGAGCTGCTGTTGGCAATGGATTTACTTTTTTCATTGGCATACCTCTGAGTGCAGGGTCACCCGCAGTGAGCAGTCAATTTGCAGTCACTGAAGCGCCGCAGAAATTCCATCCTGGTGCGCCAACACTCGAGCAGAAAGCCCAGCTGTCAACTCGAATCGTCTGTCCATTTTCAGCTGACTGGCTGACTTCCATTAGTGAGGTCCCCACAGTCTCCATTCATTACTGTTACATAAACCACAGGCCCAAGGCAAGGCAGTAGAGCCCTTATTGTCATTTGGTGGGGTTTGTGCTGGGAGGTGGGTACATTTTGGAGGCTGGTGGGAATCCATCTCATTTAAATTTTTTTCTTGCTGCCATGCAGTAAAATCTCGATTTGCTGAGAAATTAACGTAATAGCAGAGGAGGCCCCTGACTTTTCCACAAACCAGCTCCGTGTGAAGTAAAAGTGTCAAACGAAACCACAGCACAGGAATAATTATGTGAAAATATCTCTATAATTCTGCTTGTATGCCCCTTGCAACAGCCTGACCTTGTAAAAGGTTCAGACAGATTTGCGCATCCTTTCACAGGAAGGTTGCAGGGTCAATTGATTGCTTGTCCAGCAATTCTAGCTATTTATATGGTTTGAAACAATGTCTGGTTGCTCATTGCAGTCATCTGAAAAGCCTACACAATCATAGTTAGCAGTTTGCAATCTTGACTTCTCATGAACATCATTTCTTTTAGATTTGCTATTTTGCTGGGAGATTTGTGTCATTCAAGTTTGACTCATTGCGACTTCAAACTGCATTTTAAATCCGTGGCCTTGGTCTCGATGTTATCTGAGATCACGTGCGAAAATAAACCAATTTAGCAAATTTAAATTTTAGGTCGGGATACTCTTGCAAAATTGGGTAGAGTACTGATGGATTGGGAGGCAGGAAATTAGAATTGTGTGTTTGTAAAATTGGGGGGTGGAGGGGGTGCGTGAAGCATTGCGTGGTCCCTTTAAAGATCATATGCTCTTTCTGTGCTTCACTATTTAAAATGGATGTCTATGAGCAGCAGCATGAAAGTTAGCAAGTACACAGAGAGCACCTGAATTGAAACATTTCTATTTGCTGAACAGTTAGGAGGCCAAACAGCAGCTTTTACCCAGACAACAGGCTTTGAATTTAGCCAATAAATTTGAACCAGGTACTCAGATGCCAAAAACTTACTAAATTTAAGTCTGATATAACAAGGTGTAGAGCTGGATGAACACAGCAGGCCAAGCAGCGTCAGAGGAGCAGGAAAGCTAACGTTTCGAGTCTTGACCTTTCTTCAGAAATGGGGGAGAGAGAGGGGATTCTGAAATAAATAGGGAAAGAGAGGGAGGTGGATAGAAGATAGATGAAGGAGAAGATAGATAGAGAAGAGTCAGACCGGTCAAAGAGGCATCTCAAGCCCCACGCCCATCCCCTACCTACCAGCTTCATCCCGCCTCCTGGGCCTGTCCGTCCTCCCTGGACTGACCTATCCCCTCCCTAACTCCCCATTTACAATCATCTTTACTGGCTCCAACCCCGCCTCTTTGACCTGTTTGTCTCCTCGCCTCCTATCTTCTCCTTCATCCATCTTCTATCTGCCTCCCCCTCCCTCCCTATTTATTTCACAATCCTCTTCCCCTCTCCCATTTTTGAAGAAGGGTCGAGGCCCAAAACGGCAGCTTTCCTGCTCTTCTGATGCTGCTTGGCCTGCTGTGTTCATCCAGCTCTACACCTTGTTATCTCAGATTGTCCAGCATTGGCAGTTCCTACTATCTCTGTAATAAATTTTAAGTCTGATGGTTTTGACAACGTAGGACCAATCCTCCTGTGAGAAATATTGATGTACCATCAAGGGGTATAAAAAGAAGGGGGCAGTTGGACATAGAACCCCAGAGCTAGCTGCCATCCGCTAATGCTAACGGCCCTCAGCTCTCAAGAGAAAATCACTGGCTCTCACACCCTCCTCTATGTCTTAGAGAAAGCACCATCTAGATTCCCTACAGCGTGGAAACAGGCCCTTTGGCCCAACAAGTCCACACTGCCCTTTGGAGCATCCCACCCAGACCCATTCCCCCTATAACCCACACACCCCTGAAAACAGGCAATTTAGCATGGCCGATCCACCTAACCTGCACATCTTTGGACTGTGGGAGGAAACCGGAGCATCTGGAGGAAACCCACGCAGACACGGAGAGAATTTGCAAATTCCGCACAGACAGTTACCCGAGGCTGGAATCGAACCTGGGCTGTTATTTTGAGAGACAGATTAGAAAAAAAAATCAAAGTATTTCTTGGAAAAGCATACCATTAGAATCCTGCTTTATTGGGGAATAGTTTGTAGTAGAAGGGATTTATTTGATTTGTGAATAGTTTAGTTAATTTGTTCACTGTTCCTTGTTGATTGTAAAGTGTGTGGCAGGGATTTATTTTATTTATCCACGAGAACTTGGTGAAAAAGCAGGTTACACCACTTTTCACACTCCTTTTACAGATTATAGAGTGAGGTGCTCATCTTTCAGTGTTTTAGTTGTTGTTCTGAGTGGGGGCCGTGTCAATCTCTGCTTTATAATAATACCATCAAAAGCCAGCAATCTGTGTGGACTGTTTAATCTACAATTCTCATTTTCTGCCAGGCTGGTCTTAACATGAACATTAATTCTAGCTTCACGACATAATAGGTTGTGGTTGAAATATTCCTTCCTCCAGCTTTAATCTCCTCTGTTTCTATTGTTGAACGTGTTGACTCCTCAGAAAGGATACTGCTGTCTTTTAGTACTTAACAGGGCAATCTAACCATTTGCCATAACCGCAGGCCCACCCAATCCTATCCAGTACCCATCAGTGTGGACTTCCACTGAAACTCATAAATAAAGGCAATTGTCTCCTTCCTGACTCATGATGCTGAGGCCAATTATTACTCCCCTGACAGCTCAACCTCACAGTCTCAACACAGACCCACCATTAAGCCTGTGACGAGAGAGAATGGGAACTGCAGATGCTGCAAAATCCAAGATAACAAAGTGTGAAGCTGGATGAACACAGTAGCATCTCAGGAGCACAAAAGCTGACGTTTCGGGCCTAGACCCTTCATCCTCACTGTGAAGCCTCTTCCAGGGATGCCTAACCTGAGGAAGTTACCCCCCTCCCTCTACTGCAGTTCCCATTATCTCTGATCAGAATTTTAATCTCACTGCAAAGCCTCTTCCAGGGATACCTAACCTGAAGAAGTTACCCTCCTCCCTCTAGGATGAAGGCTGCAGGCTCAAAATGTCAGCTTTTGTGCTCCTGAGATGCTGCTTGGCCTGCTGTATTCATCCAGCTTCACACTTTGTTATCTTATTAAGCCTATGACTGTCATTTCCAAGATAGAACAAGTGACCCACAAAGGAAGTTGCAGAGAGCAGGCAAATTCTGTGGCCTGAAGATGGGTCCATTTGTTCTACTTTATTAAGTTTTTAGTTTCATTGCTGTCTGCCAGTAAACCTCTAAATTACTTGTTTTAAATGACTAAATAATTAAATTTCTAAAGGTCTTATAAATTTAACGCTAGGGCCTTGGGGAGTGTTGCCGAATAAAGAGACCTCAGGGTGCAGGTGTATTGTTCCATGAAAGTGGAGTCATAGGTAGACAGAATAGTGAAAAAGGCATTTGCTACGCTTGCCTTTATTGATCAGTTTGATGAGTATAGGAGTTGGGATGTCACGTCATGTAAAGGATAGCATTTAGGCCATTTTTGGAATACTGTATTCAATTCTCCTCTGCCTGCTAGAGGAACACTGTTGTGAATCTGGAAAGGGTTCAGAAAAGATTTATGAGGATGTTGCCAGGTTTGGAGGGTTTGCACTACAAGGAGAGGCTGAATACGCTGGGGGTACTTTTTGTGGAGCGCCGAAAGCTGAGGGATGACCTTTATAGAAGTTTATAAAATCATGAGGATAGGAAGAATAGCCAAAGCCTGTTTCCAGGGCAGGGGAGTTCAAAACTAGAGGGTATAAATGTAAGGGACAGTTGAAATAGCCCAAATCTTCTGTGCTTCTCGCTTGGTGCACAGTTTATCTAATCAAAGTGGACATCTCATAACTCCTAGACTGTTCAGTAACAAATGTCTTCTCTGAACCTGAGCAATTCTATATTTATTCTCCATTTATTCTAATTCGCGGTTTCTGCATTGCTCAACTTCATAGAATCCCAGCACAGAAGAGAGACCATTTTATCTGTTGTGATTGTGTTGGCTTTCACAAGTTGCATTTTACAACTTGAATTTTATACATTTTCATCCTTTCAAACCCCAAATTTCACTGAAATGAAATTACTTGAGCTCTTCAAATATTTTTCGGGACTGAAAGTTGTTTTTAAAATTCTGTTTTACACTTCATTTATTTTTCATGGAAGCAACAAGAGAATTGCCGTAGACCATGGGAACTTCAGATTAGCGGCTACTGTTAAGATCATAAGATGAAGGAATGGAAGTTGGCCATTCTGCCCGTCAAGTCAACTCCTATTCACTTAGGTCACGACTGAGCTGATAATTCTCAACTGCACTTTCCTGCCTTCTCTCATTAACCCTTGATTCCACACTGTTGCCAGGTGACCTTTTCTGCGTCAACTCCTTTTTTCCCCATTGGCTGTTTATTGTTCACTTCCTTTGGTGTCAGAAACACCTGTCAATCTTACACTTAAATAGATTCAACAATTGCTTGTCCACAACCTCTGGCACTGGAGAGTTCCAACGATTCACAATGCTCTGAAGAAATTACTCCTCTCAGTCCTAAATGGCAAATCCCATATCCTGAGGCAACGATCCTGCTTCCGTGGCCACCTCGGACTTGCAATCGTGTGTCTCTGTTTCTACCGTGTCAAGCTGCCTCAGAATTTTACACATTGCAGTAAAATCACCTTTCAATCTTCGAATCCACTCCAGAGAATATGTGCCCATTTCACTCAGTCTTTCCTGATTCATCACCTCTGTCATGCCAGGATGTATTCTTGCCTTTATCTAGCACTGTTCACAAACTCACGATCTCCCAAAGCACTTCACCATCAGAAAAACACAGAGAAGGTAGTGGTCAATTTGCATGGAGACAACTTGTCAACCAGCAATGTGAAGATGCTCTGATTTGTTTTGTTGGTTGAGCGATCAATGCTGGTTGTACCACCATGAAGATCTCCCATGTCCTCAAAATGATGCCACTCCCAACATATTCAGGGGTGAATCAACTCTAATTCATTTCTGCTTTGCACTGAAGCCCTGAAAGAGGACTTGAACCCCCAACCTTCTGATTCAGGTTTGGAAGTGCTACCAACTGAGCCATGCCTAATTGTTGCATTGTTTTCTGAACCATTGAAAATTAGGAAGCATTCTGTTTGTGTGTAATACTCATTGAAAGTGTATTGTTTAATGTATATTATGCTGACTGCGTCTGCCTTTCTGTCTAGGTTCTCCTCATCCTGTTTCTCCGTGTGCGGATCATGGCAGGCTCCATGCCGAACTTCTCCGAGCAGGACAACCCAGCTTCGTTCTCCCCTTACCTCCTCACTAGGTACAATCCAGTCTAAGCCCCAGCACACTCAAGGGTTCAGCTTCTCTTAAAATTGCATTTCTAACGTTCAAATGGTGAAGGTTCTTGACCTTCTCTTAGTTGAGTTAGTTTCCCAATTAAACCGGGGAACTTTTAGGTGCAGCATGTTGGTCACTGTTTTTATCTTTGGTGTGCTTGGTATGGTCAAACATTGGGTTCCACTTATTGCTTTGATTGTGATCAGCTATGTCTGCAATGGGAGCTGAATTTATGGCCTCTGATCTTTGAGCTGCAGTCTATAGTGCACGGTGGCACAGTGGTTAGCACTGCTGCCTCCCAGCATCAGGGATCCAAGTTCGATTCTCACCTTTGGGCAACTGCCTGTGTGGAGTTTGAACATTCTCCCCGTGTCTCTTTGGGTTTGCTCTAGTTTCCTCCCACAGTCCAAAAATGTGCACATTAGGTGGATTGGCTATGCTAAACTGCCCCATAGTGCCTCAGGAAGTATAGGTTTAGGTGGGTTAGCCATTGGGAATGCAGAGTTGCAGGGATAGGGGAGCGGAATGGGTCTAGGTGGGATGTTCCTTGCAGGATTGGTGAAGACTTTTTAGGCTAAATGGCCAGCTTCCACATTATAGGGACACTCTGATTCTCACTAGGCTGTTAAGTAAACTCTAATTTTTAAAAGAAAAGCCAGTATTGGAATTCATTTTCAGGTTTTCCTTCCATTTATGTGAGAACATAAGAACGAGGAGCAGGAGTAGGCCGTCCGGCCCTTCGAGCCTGCTCCACCACTCAATAAGATAATGGCTGATCTTTTTGTGGACTCAGATCCACTTACTCGCGCTCTCACTATATCCCTTAATTCCTTTATTATTCAAAAGAGTATTTACCTGAGCTTTAAAAAACATTTACTGACGTAGTGTCAACTACTTCACTGGGCAAGGAATTCCATAGATTAACAACCCTCTGAGTGGAGAAGTTCCTTCTCAATTCAGTCCTAAATCTGCTCCCTCTAATCCTGAGGCTATGCCCTCTTGTCCTAGCTTCACCTGCCAGTGGGAACATCCTCTCTACTTCTATCTTATCTCCCTCATTTCCCTTAATCATTTTATATGTTTCTATAAGATTCCCCCTCAGTCTTCTGAATTTCAAAGAATATAATCCCAATCTACTCAGTCTCCCCTCATAAGCCAACCCCCCCCCCCCCCCCCCCCCCCCGCAACTCTGGAATCAACCTAGTGAACCTCCTCTGCACCCCTCCAGTGCCAGTATATCCTTTCTCAAGTAAGGAGACCAAAACTGCACACAGGACTCCAGGTGTGGCCTCACCAGCACCTTGTACAGCTGCAACATAACCTCTCTGCTTTTAAACTCAATCCGTTTGAAATGAAGGACAAAATTCCATTTGCCTTCCTAATTACTTGTTGTACCTGCAGACCAACCTTCTGTGATTCCTACACAAGGACACCCAGGTCCCTCTGCTTGGCAGCATGCTGCAACTTTTTACCATTCAAGTTATAGTCCTTTTTACTATTACTCCGACCAAAATGTATGACTTCACATTTGTTTAGATTGTATTTCATCTGCCAGACCTTTGCCCACTCAGTCAATGTATCTATGTTCCTCTGCAAAGTTTCACAGTCTTCTGCACACTTTGCTCTGCCACTCATCTTACTGTCATCTGCAAACTTCGACACCCTACATGTGGTCCCCAATTCCAAATCATCAGTATAAATGGTCAATAATTGCGGTCCCAACACCGATCCTTGAGGCACACCATTCGTCACTGCCAGCCAGAAGAGCACTCATTTATCCCCACTCTTTGCTTCCTGTTAGTCAACCAATCCTCTATTCATGCTAATACCTTACCCCTAACGCCATGCATCCTTATCTTATGCAGCAGTCTCTTGTGTGGCACCTTGTCAAAGGTCTTTTGGAAATCTAGGTACACCACATCCACTGGGTCCCCATTGTCCACCTTGCTTGTAATGTCTTCATAGAATTCCAGAAGATTTGTCAAGCATGACCTGCCCTTCATGAACCCATGCTGCATCTACCCAATGGGGCAATTTCTATGAGATGCCTTGCTGTTTCTTCCTTGATAATAGACTCAAGCATCTTACCACCATAGAGGTTAAGCTCACCAGTCAATAATTCCCCATCTTTTGACTACCTCCCTTTTTAAACAGTGGCATCACATTTGCTGTTTTCTAATCTGCTGTGACTGCCCAAGAGTCCAGCAAATTTTGGAAAATCACTGCCAGTGCACCTGCTATTTCTGCTGCCATCTCTTTTAGTACCTTGGGATACAGTCCATCAGGGCCAGGAGACTTATCAATCCTTAGCTCCATTAGCTTGCTCAACACTACCAAGTGATTGTTTCCAGGTCCTCATCGTCGTCTCTTTGTCAATTAATGGCATGTTATTAGTGTCCTCCACTGTGAAGACCGCTACAAAATACCTGTTCAATGCCTCGGCCATTTCATCATATCCCATAACTAAATTACCCTTTACATCCTCTAAAGGGCCAACATTTACTTTAGCCACTCTTTTTCGTTCTATATATTTATAGAAACTTCTGCTATCTGTTTTTATATTCTGTGCTAGTGTTATCTCATGTTCTATCTTACTTTTCTTTATAGCTCTTCTTGTGGCTTTCTGTTAACCTTTAAAATTTTCCCAATCTTCTAGCTTCATGCTGTTTTTGGCCACTTTGTATGCCTTTTTTTTCAATTTGATAGCCTCCCTTATTTCCTTAGACACCCATGGCAGATAACCCCTTTTCTTACAGTCCTTCCTTTTCACTCAAATATACTTTTGCTGAGCACTTTGAAAAATTGCTTTGAAAGTCCTCCACTGCTCGTCAACTGTCCCACCATAAAATTCTTGTTTCCAGCCTACTTTAGTCGAGTCCTCCCTCATTCTATTGTAGTCCCCCTTGTTCAAGCACAGGACCCTGGTATTGGATTTTATCTTCACACTCTCCATCTGTATTCTAAATTCAACCATACTGTAATCACTGCTTCCAAGAGGATCCCTAACTATGAGGTCATTATTTATTCCTGTCTCATTACACAGGACCAGATCTGGGATAACTTGCTCCCTTGTCGGTTCCATTACATGCTGTTCCAGAAAACTATCACGGATACATTCGATAAACTCCTCCTCAAGGCTACCCTGACCGAGCTGGTTCGACCAATCTACTTGTAGATTAAAATCCCCCATGATAATTGCCGTACCATTTTTACAGGCATTAGTTATTTCTTTGTTGATTGCCTACCCCAATGTGATGTTCTTATTTGCTGGCTTATAGACTACGCCCGTCAGTGACTTCTTCCTCTTTGAATTTCTAATTTCTGCCCAAATGGATTCAACCTCATTCTCCATAGAACCTATATCATCTCCCAGCACCGCCCTGATGTCGTCCTTGAAGACCAGAGCTACACCACCTCCCTTACCTTCCTGTCTGTCCTTCCGAATAGTCTTGTACCCCTGGATATTTCCCTCCCAGTTGTGACCATCCTGTAACCATGTTTCCGCAATGGCTACCAAATCATATTCCTTCGCGATGATTTGTGCCATTAACTCGTCAACCTTGTTACGAATGCTACGAGCATTCAGGTAAAGGGTCTTTATGCTAACTTTCTTACCCTTACAATTTCCAGCATCTCTAATAATATCACCTGAGTTATCCTTCCTTTTTGCTTCATTCACAGTCTGCCTTGAACTTAAACCCTCCTGCACAGATGCTAACCTGCTGCTTATCTTTTTATTTACCATCATACTCCATCGTTTTCCTTTTCCTTTCTCTTCCCCCCCCCCCCCCCCCCCGCCACCAACTCGCTAGTTTAAAGTCCTCGTGACCACCCTATTTATCCTTTTCACTAGAACACTGGTTCCAGATTGGTTCAGGTGGAGACTGTCACATTGTTACAGATCCCCCCCAACCCTGGTTCCAAAACTGATGTCAATGCCCCATGAAATGGAACCCCTCTTTCCCACACCACTCCCTTAGCCACGGGTATGCTTTCCTAATTTTCTTATCCCTAAGCCAATTTGCACGTGGCTCGGGCAATAATCATGAGATTATGACCCTCGAGGACCTGCTCCTTAGTTTCGTTCCTAGTGCTTGATAATCCCCAAACAGGATCCCCATCCTAGCCTTGCCTATGTCGTTAGTCCCAACATGGACCACAACAACTGGATCCTCCCCCTCCCGCTCCAATATCCTTTCAAGCCGGTCAGCGATGTCCTGCACCCTGCCACGGGGCAGACAACACACCATGCGGGACTCCCCATCCGGTTTGCAAAGGATACTATCTATCCCTCTAACTATAGAGTCTCCTATAACCACCGCTTGTCTTTTTGCTGCCGCCTCTTGAATGGCCTTCTGCACCATGGTGCCGTGGTGAGCTGGCTCATCCTCCCCGCAGCCCTTTTCCTCATCCCCACAGGGAGCAAGTATCTCATACCTGTTGGATAAGGTCAAAAGCTGAGGCTCCTGCACTCCTGAACTCGGGATCCCCCTAACTGCCTCACTTGGAGTCACACCCTGTTGTCCCTGATCACTAACTGAATTTGAATTACTTGATTTACCAGGTGTGACTGCCACCTGAAATGAAGCATCCAGGTAACTCTCCCCCTCCCAGATGTGCCGCAGTGTTTGAAGCTCAGATTCCAGATCATCAACTCTGAGCCGGAGTTCTTCCAGAAGCCAACACTTGCTGCAGATGTAGTCACTGCTGTTCACAATGGGACCAGCCAGCTCCCACGTCATACAGCTACAGCACATCACCTGCCCAGCCATCTCTACTTAGTTAGTTACCTTGTTACTTTATATAAATTTATGAGTCAAATACTTTCTAATACTTCGCTGCTATGGTCTTTTTCAAATAACCAATTAATGGATAAAGTAAAGGACAGTAAATTTTTAACCAATTACACGATACAGAAGAAATAGAAAAACAGAAAAGCCTTACCTTACCAACATACCACAGAGACCTTTTTTCGGTTAGAGGAGGAGAGCGGGTGGGGGACACTACATGTGTAGTGTCTCGGTTTCAGCCGCTGACTAGATATATTCCCAGCGGCCCCCAGTCCTCGCTGTCGCCTCTCCCTCTACTGCCGAAAAATGAAGGCCGCTGACGCTCAAGGTAAGCCCTTTAATAGGTGAAACTTACCTTCCCGGCAGCCCCCTTGTCCTCGCGTCGCCTCTCCCTCTGCTGTGTGTAAAATGAAGGCCTGAGGTGGGGTGGCTAGTTTAACAGGTGTGAGCAACTTCCTGCCTAGTTTTCCTTTGTGTTCTACTTCAGTAATCTCAGTAAGCCAAAATGTAGAGACAAAAATGTACTCCAAGTTTATTCTGAACGATCCTCCTGCCCTTTACTTACCCAGTTTCTTCACCCATTATTCCCTCCTCTTAATTTATTGAGTTATTGGTGATGAGTCCAACAGCCTCATGTATGTATTGACACAACTGGCTGATTGGACTCCTCCTGTGCCATACCTTTTCCATGTTTTTCAGTAACTCTACAGTCCTTCACCCACGTGAACAATGTTATACGTGAACTGAGGCATCAATGAGTGAATGGTCTGACCATGGCTCTATCGCAGCCTGTTAGCCCACTTTCACAACTGTAAACCTAGATGAAGGATCGCTTGTGATAATGGGAACTGCAGATGCTGGAGAATCCAAGATAATGAAATGTGAGGCTGGATGAACACAGCAGGCCCAGAGCACAAAAGCTGACGTTTCGGGCCGAGACCCTTCATCAGAGAGGGGGATGGGGTGAGGGTTCTGGAATAAATAGGGAGAGAGGGGGAAGCGGACCGAAGGTGGAGAGAAAAGAGGATAGGTGGAGAGGAGAGTATAGGTGGGGAGGTAGGGAGGGGATAGGTCAGTCCAGGGAAGACGGACAGGTCAAGGAGGTGGGATGAGGTTAGTAGGTAGGAGATGGAGGTGCGGCTTGGGGTGGGAGGAAGGGATGGGTGAGAGGAAGAACAGGTTAGGGAGGCTTGGGGACCGCTTTGCAGAACACCTCCACTTGGTTCGCAATAAACGACTGCACCTCCCAGTCGCAAACCATTTCCACTCCCCCTCCCATTCCTCAGACGACATGTCCATCATGGGCCTCCTGCAGTGCCACAATGATGCCACCCAAAGGTTGCAGGAACAGCAACTCATATTCCGCTTGGGAACCCTGCAGTCCAATGGTATCAATGTGGACTTCACCAGCTTCAAAATCTCCCCTTCCCCCACTGCATCCCAAAACCAGCCCAGCTTGTCCCCTCCCCCCACTGCACCACACAACCAGCCCAGCTCTTCCCCTTCACCCACTGCATCCCAAAACCAGTCCAACCTGTCTCTGCCTCCCTAACCTGTTCTTCCTCTCACCCATCCCTTCCTCCCACCCCAAGCCGCACCTCCATCTCCTACCTACGAACCTCATCCCACCTCCTTGACCTGTCCGTCTTCCCTGGACTGACCTATCCCCTCCCTAGCTCCCCACCTATACTCTCCTCTCCACCTATCTTCTTTTCTCTCCATCTTCGGTCCGCTTCCCCCTCTCTCCCTATTTATTTCTGAACCCCCTTCCCCTGCCCCATTTCTGAAGAAGGCTGTAGGCCCGAAACATCAGCTTTCCTGCTCCTCTGATGCTGCTTGGCCTGCTGTGTTCATCCAGCTCTACACCTTTGTACCTCAACTGTTGTGAAGTGTTTTTGAACTGAGGCCGTAGAAAGTGCTGTACAAAATAGAAGTTCTCTCCTCTCTGTTCCCAATGCAGGTTTCTCACGTACACCTACCTGCTGGCCTTCAATGCCTGGCTGCTGTTAGCACCAATAACTCTCTGCTATGACTGGCAAGTAGGCAGCATCCCATTGGTGGAGTCTTTGTGGGACACGAGGAATGTGGCAACTGTGGTGTTCGGTCTTGCCATGTTACTGTTGATGTGGAACTGCTTACTGTCTGTACAGGTATGTTGAAAAGGCCTGAGAGTTTGGTTCACATTATTCTGAAGTTTATTTCATTGGGGCAATCTCCTGAAGAGAGTCACAGTTTTGCTTGGGGGAACTATATTTTCTGCCCCTATTATCCAATTATTTTCATTCACTTTTTGACTGTGCACTTTAAAGGGAACAGCTTAGTGTCATTATTCCTAGTCTATTAATCCAGAGACCCAGTCAAAATTCTGGGAATCTGGGCTCAAATCCTACCACGGTAGATGGTGGAATTTGCAATCAAAAAAAAGAAATCTGGAATTAAAGGTCCACTGATCATGAAATCCCTAGCAAATGTTAGAAAAACCTGTCTGTTTCACTGCTGTCCTTTAGGGAAGGAAGCTATCATCCTTACCTGGTCTGGCCTACATGTGATTCTGATCCCACAGCAATGTGGTTGACTCTTAACTGCCCTCTGGGCAATTAGGGATGGGCAATAAATTCTGGCCTTGTCAGTGACACTTGCATCCTGTGAATGAATAAGAAAAACGCAAAGCCAGTATTTGTTGCTCATTTTGAATTACGAGTGGGGAAGTGCTAGCATCGTATTAATTTCACTGGATTAGTAATCCAGAGATCGAGGCTAATGTTCGGGAGATGGGATCGAATCGCTTTTGTGGCAGATGGTGAAAATTTGAATTTATTAGAAATCTGGAATTGAAGACTAGCCTAAGGTGACCGTGTAGTCACCATTGATCAAAAAACTTTGCTGTACCCACTCTAGTTTTATTTTAAGTTCTGGCATGACTGGCAAGGTTGGCATTTCTACCCATTCCTAACTGCCCTCGAGGACATTGCAGAGGGCAACTAAGAGTCCAGTGCATTTCTATGGATCTGGAGTCACATGCAGGTAAGACTACATAAGGACTGCAGGTTTCCTTGCTTAATGGACCTCAATGATTCAGGTGGACAATGGTTAAATGATTTCCATTAGATTTTTTTATTGGATTCAAATTTCACCATCTGCCATGGAAGGACTTGAACCTATATTCCAAGATTGTGTGTCAGGGTTTTGGATTTCTGGTCCTGCATTGATGTCCTTCTTAATGTGCAGTGTCCAGAATTAAAACCGTGTTCGAGCTGGGCAGTCTTCACAGTAATCTCTTTGCTTTTACCTGCCATGCCTCTACTTTTTAATCCCTAAATCCTGCCAACAGCTAGTCAACTTGCTCTGCCTCCTTCAACGCACAATTACTCTCCTCACTTGGCCCCCGGTCCTTCTGCTCCTGCACGTTGTGACTTATATATTGCCTCTCTTTAGTCTTCCGATTGAAATGTATTACTCCACACTTCTCTGCATGAAATTTTACCTGCCAACCTCCTGCCCATTCCACCAGTCTGTCTTTTTCAGTTTTCTTGAAATGTATTGCTTTTTTCCTCTCACATCGCAGTATATCCACATTTAATGACATTGGTGCATTTGAAATTGTGCCTTGCACACACAAGATTCTTAATATAGGTAAGGAGAAGCAATGGACCAAAGACTGATTCATGGGATCTCACTATATTCCTTCCTCAGTCATGGAAACAACTGTACCATTTGTTTCCTGTCACACATCCAACGTCGGATCCATGCTGGGAATGTCTTTGGAATTCATGGGGCCTCTTCATTTGCTGATAAACCTGTTAGGTGGGATTCTTTATCAACCCCCTTTCGGGGATGTCCATGTAAGCCACATCACTTTTACCGTCCCCCGGTTTGTTCATCTTAAATCAACCAGTTTACCTAAATGATGATAGTAAATCCCCTGCTGGCTGTCGACAGTTAATCTACATATAGATCAAGTAGGTCAGACCATAAAACTCTCTAGACTTCCTTCTCTTAGGAAGGAAGAATGAACCTGTTGGGATTTATGACCGTCTGCCCAGGCCATTGTCACTAATACCAGTTTATTGCAGGATTTTTTTTTAAACTGAGTTCAACTTCTGAAACAACTATCATAGAGCTGATGTTTGCATTCTTAAGGTTATTGGCCCCGGTATCTCTGTTATTAGTATAAAAGCATAACCACTGGTTTAGCGCAATCCTCAAGTGTCAGAACTTTGGCAAAGAATATAGATCTCACCAAGCTACTCACTAGGCTTTAGGTAAAGCATTGTTTATAATTGTTGTCGACTGTTCTCTCTAATGCATTTTTTTAGAAGTTGCACTTTATGGCATGAAAGTTTCAACTTCACTACGGGAAAACAGATGAATTCCATTGCACTGAGTATGAACCTTTTAGATGCAGTTAAGGTCTCAGCTCATGTTCTGTGACTGCCTAATGTGCAATTACCATCCCTTATTCATTTGTTGCCTTGGGCAGAACAGAATTCAAGCATCTTGGACAGTTCTGCTGCTACAGTTTAATTGTGAGTGGAAAATGCAATTGGAAAAGGACAAAGGAAATACGTTTTGGCGAGGAAATCGGAGAAGTGAAAGTAATTCAATCTCAAAAGAGGAAGGGAAACATTTGTCCTCAAATATTTCCAGTGACGGTTTTTCGAATATGAATAAGAAAGCAGTTAGTTGATTTACAAAATCAACTTGAAAGTTTATGACCTAATGTCCTTAGTCTGTTGCTTATTTGTACTGTTTTGAGATAGATGTTTGAAGTGTTTATTGTTTGGAGTAACTTGTAATTTTTTTTGACACAGTGAATTTATCACAGTGATTTCCGAATAATGCATGATACGGGGTTCTTTTATTCTGATTTCCATTGCTTTCCAATCTCAGTAAACTTTGCTTCATCCCAGATGCCATAGTCATGTCCCTCACCAGGTCCTACCCATCCATTTCCTCGAGCACTGGTTGACCGACATTGGATTCTGCCACCTTTGTGGCTCTGTCTTCAACCGTTGACCCACTGACTCGAGTTCGCTCCTAAAACCTCTTTAACTCACCTTCTGTCTATCACTTCAGGCCACCTCTTAAAAACACACCAATTTGGTTTATCGTACTGATCATGCATTTCCTGGCTCCATGTCCATTTCATCTGAGCTTTATTTCTCTCTCGATGAAGTGTTTCAGACTGTGTTTTTTTTCTTCTGTGTTAAAGCTGCTGTACAAATGCAAATGCTCTATAACATTTGAAAGAATGGTGTTAAGGTTGGTACTGCCAGTTGTCTGTGTTCTGAGCTCTTTTTAAAATAATTAGACTTTTTACACAGTGTATTCTCTTCAATCCCCCTGACTGAAGTGGTTTGGCTCCAATTAAGTTTAACGGTCGGACTCCTACCAGTGAACTAGCCAGGGTAATTTGTTAATAAATCAAATCAAGTGATGTGTGGACAAACATTTTCCTCCAAAGAGTTTAATTTCATTTGATTTGATTTATTATTGTTACATGCACCAAGATAGAGTGAAAAATATTGTTTTGTGTGCTACCCAGGCAAACCATACCTTACATACGCACATCAGGGAAATAGAATGCAGAATATGATGTTATAGCTACAGAGAAGATGCATAGAAAGATCAATTCTAATATATGAGATGCCCACTTATAAGTCTGATAACAGCAAGGAAGAAGCTGTTCTTGAATTTGTTGGGATGTCTTTCAGAGGCTGGTGGGACTCTGGAACTCACTGCCTGTAAGGGTGGTAGAAGCAGAAACCCTTATAACATGGAAGGAGTGTTTAGATGCACAGGTGAGATCCCAAAGCAAACAAGGCCAAATACTGGGAAGGAAACATGATCCAGTGGTTAGCACTGCAGCCTCACAGCGCCAGGGATCCAGGTTTGATTCCAGCCTTGGGCAACTGTCTGTGTGGAGTTTGCACATTTTCCCCGTGTCTCCGTGGGTTCCCTTTGGGTGCTCCAGTTTCCTCCCACAGTCCAAAGGCGTGCGGGTTGGGTGGATTTACCGTGCTAAATTGTCCCAAAGTGTCCAGGAATGAGCAGGCTGGGTGGATTGGTTGTGGGAAATGCAGGGTTTCAGGGTAGTGGGGGGATAGGCTGGGTGAATCCACTTCAGAGGGGTGGCGTGGACTCGAATAGCCTGCTTCCACACTGTGGTGATTCTGTGAGTAATGGTTTTTGTTTTGCTTTATTTTGACCAGCATAGATGCATTGGGCCAAAGGGTTATTTTTTTTAATTCCCATGCTGTTGGCCTCTAAGACAAGTTGCTCGCAGCTAGCTCCTCCAAACAGCGAAGAGCTAAACGACCTGGTAAACTGTTAGCATTGGTTTTGGTTGATGCCTAAAAACTGATCCAGAAGACTGAGGGAAAACACCATTGTTATTCTTCCAGTTAAACCAGATCTTATACACCCGCAGGAGCCAAGGCAAAGATACAACAGGGGACAGAAGGCATGGTACAACTGCAAGACTAACTTAAAGGGCAGAAAGGTTTACGCGTATAATTCCAGCACTGTACACAGAGAACTGAAGAACAGGGTTGTGGGTGGTGACAGAAGGAAAGTGGTAGATAGTTAATTGGATTGTAGGTTGAAGGATATAGAGATAGAACAGGCTCAGATTCAAAACCTGTTTTGTTGAAATGTCAGCTACACCCTGCCTTCACCAAAAGAAGCACAATGGTTTAATTGTATAGCAGTCATGACTGTTAACACTGAATGTGTGTTAGAATACATGGCATGCTGGAATGCAGCAACTATTTTAATGGCTTGTCTGCTGCCTCCTTTGCTGTCAGTGTCTGCAGCAAATGTGGATAGAGTCTGCCATGCCAGGCGGTGTTTATTACAGAGTTCGCTGCCCATTTGCACACGATTGTCTTGTGAGATGGAAGACTGCCACCATAGCTTGAACAGCGGAGTGCATTTCCTCAGCTCTCCTCACGTTTCCATCCACATGAAAGACCAGCCCCTGCTAAACGCTTCTACGAGTGACCAAATAATTAACTGAGGACAAAGTGAGAAGCATTCACAGCACGGTCGCAGATGAGCTTGCATGAGGAATGTAATTTGGTAACAAACCTCACATTAATTGGATAAGGAAACAATGATTGGGGATTGGTAACCTGCAGGCTTTCTAATTCTGGATAATAAAGTGTGACGCTGGATGAACACAGCAGGCCAAGCAGCATCTTGGGAGCACATTTCTAATTCTGCTGGTGTACAATAGCTGTCTTGTTAGCTGCTAATGCACAATGTAAATGTGCAGCTTTAACAAAGAGTTTGAGCTAATAGATCTTCATATTCCACTGGTTGAGGATTATTGTAGATTGTAAATACCCCTTAATTTTTGGAAGATAGTGATACTGAGTTCTGAATGATATTGAGTTTGAGTTGAAGAACAAGTGTAAGCCCTTTGTGTTCTTTATCTCACAGTGTCTCCCTTCTTTCGAGACACTGAATCATTTCTCTGATGTAGTTCTACACGCTTTTTCCATGCATTAAGCTGAGCCAGACTTTGAAATTTCAGGGTCCAATTTGCCCCTGAACTTTCAACCGACTGGCACATACCACAGAGTTCTACATCCGTAATATTACCTTTACCTAGGTTTGGGTCAAGTACTCAAAAACGTGGTTAGAAGGGATAGATGCTTGATGATCAGCATGGACGTAATGGGCCAAAGGGCCTTTTTCTGAACTGTAAACCCCTGTGACTCTAGCTGTGATGGAAATCCTTTTGATATTTCCAGCTGTGCCTCTGCAATTCTCTCTTGACTACCTTCCTGTGTTTGGGTTGCTGTTGCAGAGGGAATGCTTGGGCACAAGAGACTAATGGCTTCCTCCTCTGCTGCAACCATTACAATACTCCATTTCACCCTCTCCATACAGAGTGGCTAGAGTTTTAGATGAGCCTTATGGTATTTATGACCACCAAGTCTAGTCCATCGTTTCCTCTGGTGCTTGCCAATCTACGCTGAAGCCTGCTCGGATTATCTCTTGACTTTAGGATTCCAAGGCACTATGAAAATGCAAACTATTGTCGTGAACTTTGATATATAAATATTGATGAGGAGCAACTTACTGCAACTGAGCTAAACCCTATCCTTATAGGATGCTAGACAGCAAACTGGAACTCTGATGGAGTTGCACCACCCAATTTACAAGGTCCTACTTTCTTCATGTCAGGAAAGGTGTTTTTGAGTATTAGGCACATAATTAATGCTGAGGAAGGGTCACTGGATCCAAAACGTTAACCCTGCTCTCTCTCCATAGATTCTGCCCAGACCTGTTGAGTTTCTTCCAGCAATTTCTGTTCTTGTTTCTGATTTCCAGCATCCCTGCAGTTCTTTGTTTTGTTTTTCTTTACAATATCACTGCTAATAATTTCATTCTGTTAGTAATCCTGACTGAGCCATAACCATACATAGCTATCTCGGTAACGGGAGTAGAGCAAGCAGCTCTCCAGCTATCACCTACACCCCTGGCATCGAGCAGTATGTTGAGGTTGACATAGAGTGATGCCTCGTCACTCCTCCTTTGGGGATAAGTGGTTGGTGTGGCTTCCTGGCAGTAAAGCTGAGACCAGGGAATTGGCCTGTTCTTTGTTGACATGACTTATTACACTCCGTCAAGCACAATACAGTTTAAATGGCAAAAGAAGATAGCAATCTCAACCTTTCAACATTACAATCCTTGACAGATTGGTGCTACAATCTCTGCTCGGTTAGTGGCAATTTATTCTGTATGCCATTCTCTCTCTCGACTTATGTCAGTCGACTCTATTTCTGCCTGTGTTCCCTCTACTATTTCTGTTTATCCGGTTTATTTTTGTAGCTGTACGTCTAACATGTTTTCTCCTTTTTGCTCCCCCTCCCTCTCACTGTGTAACTCTGCCTGCATGGCTCCTGCTCTCTATGGAGAGAATCTTAGGAAATGAACCTAAATTAGGACCGTTTCTGGCTCCACTCCGCTTGTGGAATAACTGAACTCCCAACCAAGTCTAATGACCAACGAGTTATGGTGGATTGATTAAACCCAGTCAGAGGGTCTGCACCCTCAGAAGGGTGGCTTCCAGTGTGGTGAAGGAAAACGTGGGGTGAGGGGGCGGTGTTGGATTGGTTGGGGGGCACCTCCATCTTGAGAAGGCCTCTGAAGTGAGATTGTTTCGTTCAATAGATGGAATCGCAGTGGACTCCCACTGATCAGAGTCGCTTACAGGGCTTGTACCCAAGTGCTGCTTATCTGCCACAACTCCAGTGAAGTGCCCCCATTCGTTCCAGAGGTGGGCATTCACTTCTGCAGACTGGCAGATGTGCCCAGTCTAGGCAGGTAGACCCCACGGTGATGACTTTGGGGGGAGATTTCCCATTGCTGAGTTTACGCCTCTGTCTCTGACATTCCGCCCGAACCCGTCATGGACCTACTTTGGGCTGGCTTTGGCAGATTTAAGATGGCCTCCATCACAGCCCATATCCCAGGAAAGGACAGAAGGGGTGATTGATGGCATCAGTTTTAAATAAGCTGCTGAAGATTGTCTGGAAACAATATCCCGGGGAGGATGGAAATGAAAAAGCTAGTGCTGAGGGTGGTGCAAATCGATTAGACCAGAGCAAAGAAAATAATCTCATCATCGTCAGGAGGCATTGTTCTTTGGTGAATGCTGCTGACATTTAAAATATTGCTTTGTGGTGAAAGCTGAAGTATCTCTGTTTAATGCAATATCTGTTTGCAAACCAAACCACACTCAGCTTCTCAGAATGTAATTCTGTTGGTTCAATTGATTTGCGGGTGAAGGCTTCTAAATGATGGATTGTGGTGGAGTGCACCTTAAATCATCCAGAGCTGGACCACAAATATCAATACCAGATCTGTGGATCCAAAATCCAATCTTCAAGCTTCAGCGTATGGCTTTGTACTCCTCCTGTGATAACATTCAGTTACTGGGAGCTGTACCAGCTGAGCGAAGTCTGGCTTAGCTGAACCTGAAGATCATATTGCCAAGCAGACTGACAATAAAAGTGACTGATGGAGCTGTCGTCAAGCCCAACCATGATTGACAGGCCTCTGTTCCCGTAAGGGGTCCAAGTTGAAAATAGATATCCAGCAAATAGAAATACCCTTTAACCTCGAGGCATTTATTGCTACCATTCAGCAAAACCAGGCTCCAAGACGATGATTTCTTACTGTGCAGGCCTGGAATGTGAACAGAAGTGCAACGTGATCGTGCGCACAGAATTTTTTAAATTTTTACAACACACAAAGGGGTTGTTCTGAGAGAGAAATATCCACTCGATCTCCATCTCGTTCCTCATGCTCTGTGCAATTTTATCTTCAAGTATTTCTCGGCTCCCTCCTCTGGTTTCTGATCTGGTCTCCCTTAGATGTACAAGCTCCTTCTGCAGAATATCCAAATTAACTTCTCTGACCCTTGTCCCTGCGTCCTTTTAGTGACCATCTTAAGTGGAACCCCTGCAGTTCTTGGCATGATGTGGAAACTGGGCGTAAATTTTTAAAAGAGGCCTGAAAAACATTCTGATTTCTCTATTAGGCATGTCCTGAGCAGTCAGCTACATAGAAATGTAGGAAATCAGCGGAAAAGGCGATCCAGCCCTTTGAGCATTCTCTGCCTCTCAATATGATGATCATGGCTGATCATCCAGTTATCCTGTTCAAAAACAGAAGTTGCTGAAAAATCTCAGCCGGCCTGGCAGCATCTGTGAAGAAAAAAAAAATTCAGAGTTAACATTTCGGTTCTGGTGATCCTTCTTCTTCCTTCGCAGACGCTGCCAGATCTGCTGAGCTTTATCCAGCAACTTCTGCTTTTGTTCCTGATTTACAGCATCCACAGTTCTTTCGGTTCTCATTGAGTACCCTTTGGTCCCTTTAACTCTGAGGACTATACCTCCTTCCGTGTTGAAAACACTCAATGTTTTGACCCGGACTGCTTTCTGTGGCAGAGAATTCCAAAGCCCTGCCACACTCCAGACGAAGAAATTTCTCCTCATTTCAGTCCCAAATGGCCTACGCCATCTCCTTATACTGTGATTCCTGGTTCTAGACATACTTTCTGCAGTCAACTGAAATATCTAAATCCTGGAGCCGAACCTGGTGGTAGCCTGAAGGTTTGCATAAAAACAGCTAAAGTTCTGTCACAGCCAAGGGTGGCCTTTACTGACTTGCTCTAGTTGTCCGAAGATGTTATTTGCTACTTCCTTACACTGAAGAAGTGGAACCACTTGAATCAAGGCCTGTGCACCAATCAGCCCTGCTGACTATATTGAATCATCGAATCATAGAATCCCCGCAGAGCGGAAATAGGCCATTTGGTCCAATTAGTCTACACCAACCCTCTGAAGACTATTCCACCAAGACGCACCCCCATAACCCCATGTTTCCCATGGCTACCCTACCTAGCTTGCACATCCCTAGAGATGTTGGGGCAACAATTTAACATGCTCAATCCACCCAACCTGCGCACCGCTAGAATGTGGGAGGAAACCGGATCACCTGGAGGAAACCTACGCAGACAAAAGGAGAATGTGCAAACTCCACATACAGACATACACACACGGACAGTCAGTCACCCGAGGCTGGAATCAAACCCGGTTTCCTGACTCAGTGGCAGTGCTAACCATTGAGCCACGGGCTGCCCATTGGCTCCTGTCCTGGCAAAATCTCTCATTGCAAATGATCACAATTATGCTGAACTCCCTCCTCAGTTTTACCTGGTTCTATCTCTGCCTCAGCCCTAAACTCCTGAACATATTCCCTCTCCTTTTCTCTCCTTGCCCCCCGCGTTCCAACCCACCACCCCTGCTCACCCCCTCTCCTTTGGACAGTTTCCTTCCAGTCTGCATTTTAGATCAAATGTTTGGTCTCCAGTCCTGTGTAGCTCTGTGTCTCCCTGAAAAGCTTTCGCTTGCCTTTCCACATTAAAGGCATGACATAAATATTCATTGTTAATGTTGCTCGGCCATTTCTGAGGACAACCGTAGTGGGCCAGGAAGAGATTTATCTGTAGGCCTGCCTTCTGTGCAGATTTTTAAGACAGTCTGATGAATTTCATGTGAGGCTGGATGAACACAGCAGGCCAAGCAGCATCTCAGGAGCTTGGCCTGCTGTGTTCATCCAGCCTCACATTTTATTATCTTGGAATTCTCCAGCATCTGCAGTTCCCATTATCTCTGATGAATTTCATGGTTGTTGTTGAGATTGAAATCAAACCGCCGTGATACAATTTGAACTCCCATTCTATGGAATGCTAATTTCATCACCCAGCCACAACATTACCAGACCTGAATTACCATTCAAACTGCTTTCTCTGGGATCTTATGAGCTGTTACCTGGGAGAAGTTGACAAACCAGTTTCAAATCCTTTGATGAACGAGGACTGCATCCTGAGTTTTGACATGAGCTGGCAGACTTAATATCCCAAGTGTTGGTGTTTTAGGAAACCCGTTGCTAGATGTAGCTCGGATTTTTGGTACGGTACCTTTTAACAATCATATGGTTCAGCAAATAATTCTGTATTTTTGCTTGATAATCTGTGCACCAACTGAGTGCTTGGAGGAGATGGTTACGTAGCGGTAATGCCAGAGGATTAATAACTAGTAATGGGCTAATACGCTGAGTACATGGGTTCAAATCCCATCACTGCAGCTGGTGGAATTTAAGGTTGATCAATAAAATCTGTAATAAAAAAATTAGTCGCAGTGTTGTCGATTGTCATTAATCGAGAAATCTGCCATCCTGATCTGGTCTGGCCGACAGACCCTCCAGATCCACAGCAATATAATTAAATCTCAAGTGCCCTCTGAAATGGCCTGCCAAGCTACTCAGTTCAATGCCAGTTAGGAATGGGCAACAATTGCTTGGCCAGCGATACCTCCCATCTCACGAAAGAATAAAAGAAAAATAAACTCCTTAACCAGAAGAAAGCTTCAAAGTTAATGTCTTTTCTAGGTGAGGGTAAAGGCTTCAATGACATGTTTGCAGTCTTGAAACTGTAGTGGTAGACATAATGATGGTGTGACTGACTAGTAATACTTACATTCAGCTCTACATTTATGTTGCTTTAAATGAATAGGTTACAGTTGTTAAATCTTTCCCATAACCTGATTCTCCCCTGACTTGCAAAGGTTGACTCCTCACCAGAGCATACTTCATTCTTCACCACTTTTCCCAAATTGCCTTGATTTATATTCTAATTCTGTTTGTTACTCAGATAAAACTGTATGTTGGTGATGTGAGGACACTGTTTAGTTGATACATTTCTGGCAGGAGTATATATTTATACAATACAGTTAGAGTGGAAAGTAAGACTTTGGAGGCCAAGTTACATTGGTAGCATTGCTCAGTGCAGACAGGGACAATGTTAACTTTGTTAGCCTTGACAGTGTAGAGCGCAGTTAATGTATTGAATCATAGGTTTTGGAATCCAGCTCTAATCTAGACATTTGAGCAAATAATTTAAGTTAACACTTGAGAGCAGGACTGAAGGAGTCCTGCACTGCCTGAGCTGCCATTATTCAGATGAACCAGTTAAAGTTCTGACTTGACTAAAGTTCTGATCTAGACTTGGAATGACCCGACAGAGGAAGTAATAAGGATGTTTCATTGTTTTGCTCTCCTTTTCTGAGGAAGGATGTTCTGGCTGTGGAGGAAGTGCGACAATGGTTTACCAGACTGATTCATGGGTTGTCAGGACTAACGCATGAAAGGAGATCAGATTATTTAGGATGAAATTCATCGTATTTGCAAAGAATTGGGGGGTGCGATCGCTCTCATAGAAACCTTTAAAATTGTCTCAGGACAGATGTTCCCATTGGTTAGGGAGTCCAAAACCGGGAGTCAATGTCTCAGGATACAGGTAGGCCATTTAAGACTGAGATGAGAAATTTCTTCACCCAGAGAGTGGTGAGCCTGTGGTATTCCCCACCACAGAAAGGAGTTGATGTCACCTAAAAGTTTTCATGAAGGAGTTCGCTATAGTTCTTGGGCTAGAGGAATCAAAACGTTTGGGGGCATTGCAGGAACAGGGGACTGAATTCGATTAGCCATGATCATATTGGGTAGCAGAGCAGGCTCGAAGGACCGAATGGCCTACTGATGCCCCTATTTCAATGTTTCTGGGTGATAAGCTGACTGACTTGCACCAGAAACCGGTTTGTTTGTTTGGATCAGTCATTGAATGTGCTGTATCTTTTTTAAATTTGACATTGTATGTGTAAAATTAGCGAATGAACTGACAATTTCCTCATTTTCATTTGTTCTTGTTTTCCTTTTCCCTTCTGCAGAAACTGAAGCACAGAGAGGTGTTAGTGGGCTTGCTATTCCTGGTCTTTCCATTCATCCCTGCCAGCAACCTCTTTATCAGAGTGGGCTTTGTGGTGGCAGAGCGGGTGTTGTACATGCCCAGGTAAAAGACACATTTATCATGTCACGCTATGTGTAACAGTCTGGTGTTTACTCAGTGCCCGTTCTGAGTAACATGTAGAAATAGAGCTGTCCTGGGGTGACAGGGATGTTAGCCTTTGTCATCACCTTTCCACGTGAGTCAATGCAATGCCGGTGAAAGCTTCAGACTGATGCTGTGTGAGAGGGACGGGTTTAAGGGTGGATAGCCCGCACTGTGGGGTGGAGTCTTAAGGGGCTTTGTGGATCTGCTTCAGACAAACTTCAGGGGCAGATTGACAACAATTTTGTGATCAGTTTTGCAAAGCCAGCGGAGAACTGTGCTGATGACCGAATGCCAGTGTGAGCGCATGGTTTCCACAGTAAGAGACAGTGAGGCATGTGGACTTGGGTCATAGACCAGCCGTGATCTTATTAAAAGGCAGCACAAACCTCAAGGGCTAAAATGGCCTCATCTGTGTCTAAAGCAGGGAAGTTCCACAAGGCTGGTGTGTCTTGGGAATGCTCAAAACCTTGTGGATGCTCATGGTGAAGCAAAGGAACAGCGAGGAGCCTTGGACAGGGACCTAACCTGTATTTCGATTTGTTCATAGTTGATCAGCAGCATTGCCTGTCCTTTTCTGCATGTCCTCTGATACCCCTAGCTATCAATAATCAATCACTATTAGTTTAGCTTCAAAATTTCAATTCTGTCAGCACCAAAATGGGGGTTTGCCACACCCCTGGACTGACCTTGGCCCCAGTCGGAAGCCCTCACTGAAATCTGTATGAGGGATACAGTACCTGGTCTATACATTGTGTGAAGAAGCATTTCCTGTTTTGAGTCTTGCAGGACCTTGTAACACCGTGCCCTCTTAATCGCGATCTCTTTTCTCATCCCCTGTCCCCACCCCACCCCACAGTTTCTCCTATTTTTCTTGTTTTTCTATTATTTTGAATACCTCGATTCAATTCCCCTTCACTCTCCCACATTCTAAGGACTATACACTAGGTTTGAGCAACATCCTGCTGGTTTAACTCTCTTATAATTCTCACAAACCTACACTGCATCCGCTCATCACTGTACATCAATATAACTTGCCTGAGAGGGAGTGCTGAAAGACAGTACTCCTGATGGCTTCTGAACAAGGCTCCATACAGTGTTCCTCACCTGGATATTCCACTTTCTCAAGGTAAAAGCTACAATGCCATTAAGAGATAGCAAGGTACAGAGCTGGATGATCACAGCAGGCCAAGCAGCATCATAGGAGCAGGAAGGCTGATGTTTCGGGCCTAGAGGGCTACAATGCAGTTCGCCTTTTTGATTGTGTTTTCTTGCTTATCTCCTTTTAGTAATTAAATGCCTCTTGGAATCGCAGTGACCTCTCAATCAGTTGCAAGCCCATAAAGTATCCTGTCTCCTCAGCTGAGCACTTGAATGGGTTGTAATTCCAAAGTCATAGAGCAGCACCACATTGCTGCAATGTGATTGCGAGTTAGTCTTCATCCTTCTTCAGTTTTGTTGTCCTTCAATAAACTGTGTCTCTAAGCACTCCTGCGTTGCTGAATTCCTGTTGCCAAGTGTGCTGACCCCAGAATGCTAGGATGATTCTTTAGTTTCCCGTTCTTTTGTTTGATCAGTTCAGCTCCAAAAGCAGTTGACCTCCTATAACTTGAAGCCAAAGGTAAACATTTCTTGAGGATGTCTCAGCTAAGCCCCATAAAACTTTGCAACAGACATCACACATCCACGTTCCAGTCGTGACTCTCATTAACAGTTTGGAGACCCTTGGCTGGCCTAACTATTATAGAAGAACACAAAAACGGGTGGTGTGGTGGCTCAGTGGTTAGCACTGCTGCCTCACTGCATCAGGGACACCCAGGCTCGGGTGACTGTCTGTGTGGAGTTTGCACATTCTCCCCGTGTCTGCGTGGGTTTCTCTGGGTGCACCAGTTTTTTTCCCCACAGTCCAAAGATGTGCAGGTTAGGAGGATTGGCCGTGCTAAATTGCCTGTAGTGCTCAGGGATGTTAGGGTATGTGCGTTAGCCATGAGAAATGCAGGGATAGGGTAGGGGGATGCGTCTGGATGGGATCCTGTTTCCAGGGTCTGTGTGGACTTGTTGAACCAAACGGCCTGTTTCCATACTCTGGGGATTCTATGATCTAGATCCCGGAAATGCCTGAAAGAGCTATGCAATTAATACCATTCGTCTTGCTTTTTATCTCTAGCCCTGCAAATCAATCAACGTACATATCCTGATCACTTTGGAAGGTGAATACATCCATTACCCATTCAGACAACACATTTAACGTTGTAACAATTGATTATGCTGGGAGCATAATTGTCTTCTCCTTTCTGATTGATTGCTTATCCAATTATTTTAAACCCATGTCCTTTGGTTATTGATTTTTGTGCACTTGGAAAGATTTCTTCCATTTAAACTATCAAAACCTCTTGCAATTTTAAATACCTCTGTTAAATTTGCTTTCTTTGTTCCAAAAACAACAATTCCAACTCTCCAGTCTTGAAGTGAATTCCGCACCGTTGTGACCATTTTAATCCATCTCCCTCTCCATGGTGTTGAGGCACTCTCGCAAGTTCATAGCCCGTGAAATGGAGTGTGCCTCTCCTGTTACGGCCCCATCAGTCTTTTAAAAAGATTTCGAAGAACTGCCTTTGCTGTTGTGCTCTTCTTCTGTTAGTAAAGCCAGGAATCCCATATGTGATTTTTAATGTGCCTTCTAAGCTCAGCCTGCCCCTTTTAGAGATGAGTCAACATAAATCTTTGGCTTTATCCCTGCATTGAAGTCTTTGGTTGTCTAATGGTGAATAACCTGTGAGCACCTGGCATAATGACTCTTCTTCTGTCTATTGGTTTAGTTTTACTCAGTTTGGAAAGAGCCAATTTTTTATCCTTCAAGTATTTTTTGGCATCTTGTTCCTCCACCTAAACCTGCCTCAAATCTTGATACGCCATTCCTGCTGCAGCTGGGAGGGTGGATGGGTGTTCAGATGCTGTCAAGATTCCATCCATGTTATCTCTTGGTTAACCTCCAATAACATACATGGCAATTTTCCATCTAAACTGCACCAAATTGCCCTGCTTTTAGCTGGCGATCATATGCACCCTCACTCTATTATCCTGTCTGGTTTGACAGTCACAGTTTACCAAATGGTGAATTACCGATCAATAGAAACCAGAAGCTACTGCATGTAGAAATCCAACAGACAATTGGATGTCTGTCTTTGACTAAGGAAAAACTGAAACAATTGCTGATGTTAGAAATCAGAAACAAGAACAGAAATTGCAGGAAAGGCTCGGCAGCAAGTGTGGAGAGAAATCAGAGTTATCGTTTCAGATCCAGTGACCCTTCCTCAGAACTCGAGGAATTCTCAAGGAAGCCCCCTAGGAATTCAACTCGATGCACCCAGCAGAGTGACAGTAATGTGGGGGATATCTATCCCAAGGTCCATAAAATCCCAGCAGCATCCTAAAATGGCCACCAGTAGGTCAATGCATGATCTTAATTCATTAGCTGAACCGAATAAACATGTCGAAGTAGAGTCAATTCAAAAGTGAAACATTAACTCTGTTTCTCTCTGTATAGGTGCTGCCAGACCTCCTGAGCTTCTCCATGATTCTCTGCTTCTCTTTCAATTTAGCACAACTGGCCTTGTGCCGCCCTTGATAAATATCCTTTGGTCTACTGTACCAAAACCTTTTCTTGCCATTTCACTCCGCTCCCCTCCAAATTCTGAGGAAGGGCAGAGGAATTACAGTGGTATCTTGAACAGAACTCCTCTCTCAAACAACCACATCGAAACAAATTTAGTCACGCATCACACTGCGGAGTGTTTGGGTGTTAAGTATTCAGAGAGTAGGAGAAGGTAATAAGTGATGCTGTATATTTTTCATAAAAGGTTCTACCTTTAATCCTTTTCAAAGTGAAATAATGGACTGCATTGAATTCTGCGCATCCATTCTAGCAAAAGTGCTCCTTTTGCTGTGAATTCCCTGTCCATATTTTCTCCCTGCTGTGCCATTCTGGTGTTGTCACTTCCTGGGGTGAGGACGTGGGGGGTAGGATTTTAAGCTTCAATGATGATGTGGCGTTGAGTTTTTTCAGATGAAGTAACCTTGGATATAACTGTGTTGTTTTTGACAGTGATTATTTGAGGGTGATTTTTACAGGAGGAACACCAAAGCCCAGGTTCTCCATGAAAACTGAAAGAACTGCGGATGCTGTAAATCAGGAACAAAAACAAAGTTGCTGGAAAAGTTCAGCAGGTCTGGCAACGTCTGTGGAGGAAAGAAAAAATCAGAGTTAACATTTAGGATCCGTTGACCTTTCCTCAGAAAGGAGGAAGGGTCACCAGGCCGAAACGTTAGCTTTGATTTTCTCCACAGATGCTGCCAGACCTTCTGAGCTTTTCCAGCAACTTTGTTTTTGCTCCAGGCTCTCCATGATTTGTTTTCCCCCAAAAATGTTTACTCATCATTTTAATAGCCCATAAAATAATTGTGTATTTGGAATAAGAAGCTTGTATCACCTCGAGCCCCTATAGTTGGGTAGTGTCAGCTGTTTGCCAGTTTATGTTCCAGATCCCCCACTTTTGCATATACTGTACAGACAGTTTCCAATGAAGTTAGGCCACACCTTGATCTTGATGAACGGTTGATTAGCCTGGAAGGGTTGAATGGCCCAATCCTGTTCCTGAGCTCACTGGTTACTATTCTAATTAGGTAAGGTATTGAACTGTGGAACGTTTCTGTGGGAATTTGTAATGAGAGTGGGATTTTCTCTCCCATCATTTCCTGGCAGAAGTGACCCGGGCAGGGACGTGATTCCATGCTAACCATTATCTTTTGACAAGGACAAACGTCGAGCTATTCTCCTCGGTTCAAGTGACACTCCGGTTTTTGAACCCGCTGTCTTTAAATGGACCAATGTTTGTGTCTGTGTTTTTCTGGCAGGATTCGCCATTTGTAATCATGAGCGGAATTTGTTTCTCCCTGTCCCCTCATGAATGAAGATGCTGAGAACATTACATCGGTTTTACAATTCTATTTTTCACATTCATGTGCGATTTCCCCCCCCACCCGCCACTCTTGTGCATGTGTTAGAAGATCTATCCTGTATATATGTGGACCATTTTTTGAGTGATTGGTTTTGTCTTTGTGTGACCTAGTACTTCCTCATGATAGGATTCGTCTTCAGTTGACTGCAGTCTATCGCAAAATACTTACTTAAGTAGTCATGGACTTACTGTGTTGGTGTGCAATTATAGTTTATATCCCCTCATTGCCCAAGCTCTGTAACCCTGTCTAGCCCTGGAGCCTTCACGGATTCTTGTCTGTGGCCCCTTGTAATGGTGCAAGTTTCTAAGCTCTGGAAATCTCTCCTCAGTCCTCCCTGTCTCTCAACCATTCCGTCTCCATTTCTGACTAAGCTTTTCATCGCCAATTATAATCCTCATTCTTTAACTTTTGAAATCTGCTGATATGCAAACCACCTTGATTTGTTATTTCTTTTCTGCATGAAAATCACTGCATACATAAGCAAGTGAAACTCAGCACATCTGGCAGTGTCTGTGGAGAGAAAGCAGAGTTCATGTTTCAGGTCCAGTGACCCTTCCTCAGAACTGTTCTCCACACGTTGCCAGACTTGCTGAGATTTTCCAGCAATTTCCTTTTTTGTTTCTGATTTTCAGCATCTGCAGGTCTTTCAGTTTTTGCCATATGTATGCAAGTGATTGTTGTAAGGCAACCCACACATAATGTTGTTCAAAGTTTCATGGGATTTAATTTTTTAATTTTAATTTTGATCTTCAATTTGAGGATTACAGGTTAGCTACAATCTCACTGGCTTATGAGTGAGGGACACTTACTTTCCTCATTGTTCATGTGTCTGTCTTTTTTTTTAAACTTCAGTATGGGATACTGCATCCTGGTCGTCCATGGCTTGAATCGATTGTGTGGCGTTCTCAGTAAATGGGGAGCTACTGTTCTCACGGTAACCATGTTGCTTGTAGTAGGACTGTTCTTCTGGAAGACCCTGAAACAGAACGAGGTGTGGTTGTCCAGGGAGGCTCTGTTCAGGTGAGAGACTATGCTGTTGTAGAGCCAGCATACCTATGCCTGTACTCTTTGGAGTTTTGAAAATTGAGAAGGGACCCCATTGAAATAGACAAGATTATTGGGACACTTGAGAGAGTAGATGCAGAGAGGCTTGTTTAGAACATGGAACACAAGGGAGAGTCTCAGACAAGAGGACATAATCTCACAAAAAGGAGACATGCATTTAAGACAGAGGTGAGGAGGGATCTGTGCACAGAAGGTAGTAAATCTGTGGAATTCTTTCCAGAGAGTCAAGTCCGGGTGATTAAGTATATTCAAGGCAGAGGTAGTCAGAGTTTTAATCAGTAAGGGAACCGAAGGTGATGGAGAAAAGGCAGGAAAGTAGATTTGAGGATTATTAGATCAACCATGATCGTACTGAATGGTAGAGCAAACTTGATGGGCTGAATGGCCTACTTCATGTGCGTTGTATGGCCTTACAAAGGAGTGGAGCAGAGGGAAATCTTGATCTTCTTGAGGAAAAGGTGATGAGGAAAAGCATTAAGCAGAGAAATTTCAATTTCAGAAGAAATAGGAGGAGTGAGATTTATGATCCAAAAGAGCGATTGTATCAATAAATCTGCGCCCTCCCTGGCATAGTTCCCACTGCAAATGTGTCACATAGGACTACTTTGTTGTTTGGTCCTCTTCAATCTCCTCCAGAGTTAGCCTATCCGGGACAACTTTCGGCTTGTGCTAGTCGTATTTCTGTGGGTTTCCTGACACCACAATCAATATCCATTCAACAGCCCTCTTACCCACCCTGTGTGTCCCAAATTAGTCATCAAAAGAAAGCTCAGAGCCATGGCGGGATTGTGTATGGTAAACAAAAATAAGAAAATGGTATTTGAAATCACAAAAGGCAGAAGTCCAATAGCGCAGAGGGTACTGACTGTAAAATGATCCAGACAGTGATGTGAATGTGTGAGTGATAATGGGAACTGCAGATGTTGGAGAATCCAAGATAACAAAGTGTGAAGCTGGATGAACACAGCAGGCCAAGCAGCATCTCAGGAGCACAAAAGCTGACGTTGTGGGCCTAGACCCTTCATCAGAGAGGGGATGGGGAGAGGGTTCTGGAATAAATAGGGAGAGAGGGGGAGGCGGGCCGAAGGTGGAGAGAAAAGAATATAGGTGGAGAGTAGAGTATAGGTGGGGAGGTAGGGAGGGGATAGGTCAGTCCAGGGAAGACAGACAGGTCAAGGAGGTGGGATGAGGTTAGTAGGTAGGAAATGGAGGTGCGGCTTGAGGTGGGATGAAGGGATGGGTGAGAGGAAGAACAGATTAGGGAGGCAGAGACAGGCTGTGCTGGTTGTGTGATGCAGTGGGGAGAGGGGATGAACTGGGCTGGTTTTGGGATGCAGTGGGGGAAGGGGAGATTTTGAAGCTTGTGAAATCCACATTGATACATTGGGCTGCAGGGTTCCCAAGCGGAATATGAGTTGCTGTTCCTGCAACCTTCAGGTGGCATCATTGTGGCACTGCAGGAGGCCCATGATGGACATGTCGTCTGAGGAATGGGAGGGGGAGTTAAAATGGTTCGCGACTGGGAGGTGCAGTTGTTTATTGCGAACCGAGCGGAGGTGTTCTGCAAAGCGGTCCCCACGCCTCCGCTTGGTTTCCCCAATGTAGAGGAGGCCACACCGGGTACAGTAGATACAGTATACCACATTGGCAGATGTGCAGGTGAACATCTGCTTGATATGGAAGGTCATCTTGGGGCCTGGGATGGGGGTGAGGGAGGAGGTGTGGGGGCAAGTGTAGCACTTCCTGCGGTTGCAGGAGAACGTGTCGGGTGTGGTGGGGTTGGGGGGTGGGGAGTGTGGAGCGGACAAGAAATGTCATGGGAGCAGACATCTTCCCTCCCAATGCTGACCTTTGGCCTGACAGCCACAGCAATAAAGATGAAGTTGACAAGGGGAGGCTGGAACTGTGGGGCAGTTCAAATGGAGAAGCAGTGATATTTACCCTAGCAGAGAAATGTGCAGAGGGGTAAGGAGCTAAGTTGCAGACATTGTTTTCAGGTTCGCAAGAGGTGGCTCAGGAGTGAGCCAGGCCCTCATATAATACTTTTCATTTGAAAGGAAAATATAAATTTTAAGAAAGTGATGTTCACATGGAGTGTGGCTAATGAAGCAGCTTCCCCGCTACTTGTTCCCTTTCTTATAATTTCTGAAAAATGTAGACTCCATCAGTTCTTCATTGAAGCATTGTCAGCATGTGCAGACATGTGTAAGGCATTGCAGCTGATCCTAATCCTGTCCCTTTTTGGCCTTCCTACATGTAGAAGGACTTCAGACAGGAAGAAGAAGGGAATGCTTACACACTTTTTTGCCTCTTTTACCCACCGGAGCTATGGGGGTAATTGCTGTGTCTGAACAACAGCCCCCACTGAGTTTGTGTATGAGCCCAAACTGGCATTCCCTGTTGGGAGTGCCATTGACGAAATGTTTGTGGGTCGACGCAGCTTCTCTGAACCATTGGAATGACTCAGATGAATATCATCTTTATCCTTGTATGTTGATCACAGGGTGAAAACCCTGGACGTATTTTCTCATGCACTCATTCCCCTCTAGCCACTTGGACTATGTTTTGTATTGTCAGATATTGGCTAGTCTATCTCATCTGAAAAAGTGCCAGTTCGGCAGCAATAGCCCTGTTCACTCTTTGGTTACTGCTGTTGTGTTTTCGAGATAAGATTTCTTGTTGGTGCATGCTCACCATATCTGTTGGAGTAATGTGCGATGAGCAATGCAAACAAGAGAGAAGGGATAATGTCCAGGATGGTGCCTTTAATCCTTAAAAAAAAATCTTGACTTTTTCCTGCAAGTTAATTAGATGTGTTAATGCAATACTGTAGTGCTTGTATTCAGAGTCAGGTTTATTAAATAACCATTGATATTGTTGAAAGTTATGAAGGTAATAAAGTGCTTTAAGCACGAGTACACGTGCTAAGCCAGTAATTCTGGCTGATTATTTCCCTGTCCCTCCACAGATCTGGTGTTCAGACTTTGCCCCTTAATGCCAAAGTGCATTACAACTATGCCAACTTCCTGAAAGACTACGGTCGCCACGATGAAGCTGTTTACCATTATAAAACAGCTTTGAGGTAAGCAGTGCGGTCCATGCTTTCCTTCCTTTATTTGCCTAACCTTCAGACTAAAACATTTCCGCACAAAAGGCCGGCCTCCCGCTGAAGGGGCTTGGCTCAGTGTTGAAAGTTAGTCATATCGAGCTTGGCTGTTGTCCAACACCTTTGTACTTCCTGATGAAGGACAGTACAAAAGTTGCTATAGATACACTGTTTTTTTTTCTGTTTAGGAATTGGGCAATCTGCTGCAGTTCAGCAGATGCAGTGCAGAGTATTATGTACTCTCTCTAGTTTGCTGCTTTGTGTCTGCTTATCAAAAGGTTGGTTTTCGGATTAAGGTACGTGGCATACCAGACAGACAGTGTAACCCAGGCTTCATGATAAACTAAAAGGAATGAAAAGAAAGACTTAGAAAAAAATAGAGATCAAAAGCTCATGAACAGAACAGAAATACTTGAATTTCTCTCGCACCTTATCGAACTTTAGGGCGTTCAAAAGCGCTTAAGCACTGATGGATTAGTTTTGAAGTGCAGTCACTATGTCATGTAGATCAATAACGACAGCGATTTTGTGCACAGTGCAATCTTGCAAAAAGCAATGGAGATCACTGTGCAGTTTATCTGACTTTGGATGGAGGAGAAACATTAGTTAGATCGCTCGGGGAATAGGCATACTAATCATGGGATCTTAACGTCACATACAAAAAAATCACTGAGTTGAGATGCCATTAAAAGATAATTGAAGTGTTAATGTAACATTATATAAGACGTGCACCTTTTAAGTAGACTATTTTGCTAAGAAAAGAGGCCCCATTCTGTTCGATCATTTCTGCTGGGGGTAATGTTACTGATGAAATGTCTCAAAGATCTGCAGTTGCTCCTGTAGTATTGCTGTGATGTGTCTGATAAATGGATTTACAGAACTGAATTCCTACTGTTCCCTTTTGGGTTTTGCGATCTATTTTCTGCCAGGTTGTATCCACGCCACGCCAGTGCACTCAACAATCTTGGCACATTGACCAAAGATGTGTCAGAGGCGGAAGTCCACTATAGAGAGGCCTTAAAACTGAACCCGCAACACAACCGTGCGCTGTTCAATCTGGGGAACCTGTTGAAGTAAGTGTAAAGATTTGGCATGTGCTTTGAAAATGTTTGCAGTGTTGTGCAAATGTTTGAGTCGAGGTCACTGCTTTAAGTCGGTTTGACATTCCTCATCAACTCTTCTTCCATAGCCGCCTGTTTCTGGAAATTTCTCTTCCTACATTAAACTATCCAAGACATCTTTTCTCCTGCTCGAGCACTGCTGAACTGCACTGCTGCTGTGCCAGACCATTTCTCACTGTGAGCCCTGCTCCCATCTGAAAGAAAGCTGCAGGCTTCCTGCCCATTGGGATGGGTCTGTCTTTCAAAAATGAAACTATTTCTGTCTACCTGTCTGTGTCATAAGGCTCCTTGTTGCTTGTCAACAGATCAGTTTTGTTCCTATCTTCTATCGCTTTTTCTCTAAAGCATTGAAGTATGAGGGTTTTTCATAAAAGCCAAATTGTAATGCTGCTAAGCATGTTTCCAGACAGCCCTACACCACTGTCAGAACAACAAAAATGAAACTAAGCACTTCCCCTCTTAACACACAGAGTATAGAAACACAAATCAAACCTAAAGCTGTACATGGTTCTGTCCATTTACAGCCCAGCTTTCCAAATAATACACAGTGGACCTTACAGCAGTGCTTATCTATGGTTCTAGCATGTTTGTGTGGTGTCACTGAGGTTCATCACTGGTACTGTCAGTGCACCCTAGTTCAATTCCAGCTGCATCACAGCATTGCAAGTAAGGATTTGTTCTGTTTTTTTATATTGAAGGGAAGATTTTGAGAGAGATGCTCAAAATTAGGAAATGTTTTGAGAAAGACTGTTGGGAGAATATTTCTGTTGACAGGATGTGGGCATCGCTGGCTGGACCAGTGTTTATTCCTAACTGCCCTTGAGAAGTTGGTGGTGAGCTGCCTCCTTGAACCGCTGCAGTCCATTTGCTGTTGGTATGTGCACAATGTTGTGAGGTAGTAAGTCCCAGAATTTTGACTCAGTGACCCTGAATGATTAGAAACATCTGTCCAAGCCAGAATGATGAATGGCTTGGAGGGGAACTGGCAGGTAGTGGGGTTCCCATGTATCTGTTGCTCTTGCTCTTCTAGATTGTGGATTTGGAAAGTGCTGTTTGAGGATCTTGAGCAAATTAGATAGGTAGTGCACACCTAACGCTCCTGAGCATCAGCAGTACGGGGTGTAGATGTAGTGCCAATCAAGCGGGCTGCTTTGTCCTGGATGGTGTCAAGCTTCTTGTGTTGTAGGGGCTGCACCCATCCAGACAAGTGGGGATATTCCATCACACTCCTGACTTGTAGACAGGTTTTGGAGAGTCAGGAATTGAATTACTCACAGTTGGATTCCTAACCTCTGACGTGTTCATGTAGCTACTGTGTTCATATGGCAAGTCCAGCTCAATTTTTGGTAGATGGTGAACCTCAGGGCACTGGTGGTGGTACATTCACTGATAGTAACATCATTGAGTGTCAGTGGGTGGTGGTTAGATTCTCTCTTTTTGGAAATGGTTATCGCCTGGCACTTGTGTGATGTAAATGTTACTTGGCACTTGTCAGCCCAGGCCTGGATTTTGATCAGGTCTTCTTGTATTCGAACATGGACTGCTTGAGTACACGAAGAGCCACGAATGGTGCGGAACATTTTGCTATCATCAGCGAACATGGCCACTACTGACCATACGATGAAGGGAAGGCCATTAATGAAGCAACAGGAGATGGACATGCTGAGGACACTCCCCTGAGGCACACCTGTAGGGATGTCTGGCACTGAAATGACTGACCTCCAGCAACAAAAGACATTGTCCTTTGTGCTAGGTATGTCAACATCCAGGAGAGAGCTTTTCCCCCAGTTCCCATTGAATCTAGCTTGTCAGGGCTCCCCATAATGTGACATTTGGTCAGATTATGGCCTTGATGTCAAGGGCACTCACTCTCACCTCACCTGTGGAATTCAGCTCTTTGTTTATATTTGAGCATTGGGTTGTCATAGAACTTCGAGGGGGAGAGGAGGTGACATTTTTTAAAAAAGAGGTGGAATAGAACAAACTGCTTCATTCGCTTTCTGACTGATTCTGTATTGTGAGAATTCCTTGTGTGCTCCCAACCAAAGCACGGCCCTGAGGTGTTTGGCAGCAGTTTGCTTTGGAAAACTCAGGTCAGGTCTGTTAGCACAAATGTTGCTGTTGTTGGGCCTGTCGGTATTGCTAATTGAATGATTGTTTTCTGTCATGTCATTTAGAAGTCACTGGTGTGCAATGCACAGTACCACAAAGACTGTTTCTACCTCACAGTTGCTTTTCACTGTTGTTTCTGTATTCTTTTTGTGGACTGAATACACATTGCCCCATCTTATCAACCTTCAAAGTACAGTAACTGTGTCAGGAAATATTCTGGAACCTTGCTGGTAGCTCCCATTGCTTGCAACATGGAGAATGGAAAAATGGATTCCTTCCAGGGATATGGAGAAAGTGGTGTCAAACTGTTGTCTCTCTGAAGGTGCGCTGACAAAAACATTCATGGTATGTCCACGAGGCAAGCAGATGGATTTGGGAGCAGTTTAGTCATGGTCAAATTGAACGGCAGGAGATTCTTGAGGGGCTGAATGGCCTACTTGTGCTCCAACTGGCCACATTCAAAACTACTGCCTCTGTGAAAGAAATTTGCTGCCTTAAAATATTGGAAATAAATTGATCTGTAAAGTGCAGTTGAAAAACAAGGCAGAGGTGGAATTAGGGGTTGTGAATAGGCCAGTGGTAGTCGCTGGATGAAGGGAAATGGGACTAAAAATGGAAAAAGATGAGATGCCAAAGGGAGATGTTATAGACAAGGACAGAAGAATTATAAATCTGTAGCTTTAATTTGTGTGATTTGTATCAAAACATGTAGAAACCTAACACGATATTGAGATAACAATCAAGTATGCAGATAAGTTATCTGTGCCTTAGTATACAGTTTATACTCTGGCTCTGTCTATGTGTTTGCAGACTCTTAAACCTTGAAAGCAGATAGTGCCGCACTCATACCTCAGGCACAAATAACGTGGTGATCATGCGGTGTCATGCATTGGGGTTGATGTTTTGGTGTTTTAGATCAGGCTGCTGTGTTGGTATGTCAGAGCTATTTCAGTCACTGAAGTGTTTGAATTAGCGTTTTCTGATAGGACGTATCATGTTAGATAGGACTTTCTCAGCACCTAACAGGCAGGAAATGCTTTTTGAGAGATCCATCCCCTACACACGGGCTATATAAGCCTGCTAAATTGGCAAGCAGGATAATGTTAGTTGGTCCACCAAGCTGATGCCACTTAATGAGCATGAGTATTTAATGACGTGTTAATGTATAGGATGGTGCAACACTGACATTTATTGAGACCCAAAAGGATGTAATAACCTGTACTCGAGAGCTGGGTTACAGAGAGCAGTGCTATATTTAAATGTTTGTTGTAAATTCCAGACAATAGTTACCCTTGATTAAGGCAAAAACTTCGATGCAATTCACAGAGAGAGTTCAGCGTAAGGGCGCGAATTCTCAGATAGACCAAAGTCCCAAACCTCATGGCAGCCTCACCCATGAAGGTTGACTCAAAAAGGGTTACATCAGTAAGTCAGATGAAACCACCCTGTACTTATAATGGGTGGAGTGCCATGACTGAACATTCCCTTCTCCCTCCCTCATTGCCCTGGAGCTTCATGGAAGAGGCGTATACACTGAGAGAAAAGGAAGGAAAAAAACTGGGGAAATGGCAGTGGAAAATTGCTCTGTGACCCTCTTGGGTATCATAGCCGGTCCAAAAGACCTCCAGATGCTATCCGGTTACAGGGACCTGATCTGGTCTCCATCCCTGTTGGAAACTAATCCAGCTCCATTTGATGGTGCAGTGGCAGAGTTGATGGTTTATGGCCTTCAGCTCCTCTGCTGCTGCCTGGCCTTCTGTGTTCCTCCAGCTCCACACTGTGTTTTCTCTTATTGCTGCTGCTGCATTGTGTTTGGTTGACATTATTGCATGCATAGTGTGATCTGTTTGGGATTGTCTCTGGGATTGTTGGATGAGGTGGGGAACAACAATGAATGTCAGACAGAGTGAGAGGAGCAAGCTGGATGAGGAGGTCACTGTTGTGGAGCACACAAGAAGATCCTTCTCTGAACTTGACCTTACTGAGGAGCAATATCTTGGGCACATGAGCTTTGGAAGGAATAGTTGTTGCTGAGCCACATCAGCTGTGATCATTCATCCCTCCTTTCTCTCAAGCTGGATACAGATCCATAGACGTTGGCTCCAATTCTGCATTGATGATGTGCTTTGGTGCATCCCTTGTCCAAACCCATTATTTGTCTCACTGCACTTGCACCAGGGTCACTGGACAAAAACTAAGAATTAGAAATCATATATCTTTACGATATATCTGTTTATACACCATATAACTCTGGCCACGTTTTACTTGAAGGGTGTTTAAAGTACGTTACCCGGCATCCAAAATTAATTTGAGGATGGGATCTGTGAAGCTTTGGGACATTTCCACGGCTCTGCTTGCTCCCTCCATTTGCTGCATCAGCTAGTAACATTTCTGCCTCCATGCCCAATTTCCCTAAAGGAGAGAGGGCGTGCCATTTTGCTCAGGTTGTTGTTTCATTTCTCCAATGTGAGCATTTTTCCTGCAGTGTCGCTCACTTCTGTGTGAATTGAAAGGCTGGTGAGAAGTTTCATATTATTGTAGTGCATGGATGCTGTTGTAGGATCACGGAGTTGGGCAAAGAGTAAAACATTGTGGGACCCATGAAAGGACTTCTTCCACCATTCACTTAGATTATTGCTGATAGCTCTCTCAACTTCATTTACCCAACTTCATTTGCCAATTCCTGAGTCGATGTGCTGATCAAAGATCAATTTCATTTGGTTTTGATTGTGAACACAATGCCCTATTTGATCACGTTGACCATCGATGCCCTATTTGATCACGTTGACCATCCATTGACCTCTACTCTGAGGTGGCTGGAGAGATTCCATTAAAATTCCGCCTGGTAACTGAAATTGGGTGAAAGGCGAGATAAAGGCAGGCTGAAGTTTATTCTCGTTCAAGCATGTGTCGGAGGCCAGAGTCATCCTCTTTTAAATTTGTGCCCAATTGATCGATTGTCTAATTGCTGCCATCAGCTTGAGGTGTCCCAACTCCTTTGATTTTTACCGTGTTTTTTGGGAGTTGTTGACTGGGATTTGAAAAGGTGTACAGTAACGAGGTGAGATGTTTTTCTCTCAGATGGTCCTGAGTCTATATAGCTGTCTTCCCTGAGGAGTGATGGGATCGTTGCCAAGTCAAGATTTTTGACTAACAGAAGTGTTAAAGGATGTCAGGTCAGAGAGTGAGTGGTAGTTGGGCAGGCAGGGAAGGGGAATTGAGGGCATCATTAGTTCCGCCATGATATTATTCAAGGACCTACTCTTGCTCCCAGTTTAGTTCATATGGAAGGATCCTATAAAGAAACCAGCCTATTTGCGCAATTCCAAGAGCTTGTGTACTACAGTATGTATACCCCCACCCAACTCAACAACTGCATGAACTACTGGGAGAGGCAAAAAGAAACACAGCAACCCAGCACAATTGGAGAAAATGACATGAGAAATTCTCCCTGATCCTCTCATCAATCTAAATCAGTCCAGAATATCATCTGGTTCGGATCCATCGCAAACAATGCTCACTGTTCAAATGTGGTGGTTGTTGGCCCAGTCTCATTTAAACTTTTAACTGGAAGTTTTAGACTTGGAGTAAAGATGAAACCCCTTTGAACATCATGTAAACATGAATATAGATTTTTCTTTGTAGTTGGTAATATCCCAACAAATGTGGGTTTGCAGCAAGTTGACACTTCCTCTCAGGTTTCCAGCATTAATGGTAGAAGGGAGAGAGAGATTCTTTTCCCCCAAAAGTCTGAGATAAACTTGTAAACAGTTACTTGACTTTTCACGGCAATGATATTTCAAAGAACTGGAAGTTGTTTTTCACCCCTAACATCTTCCAGCTCTGATGAAAATCCCTTGACCGGAAATGTTAAATGTTCCTGTTTATCTAAAGAAGCTGTTTGATATGAGTTTTTGCAATATTTTCTGTTTTTCTTGCAAATTCCCAACATTCGCAATATTTTGCTTTTGCTTAAATTATTACTGATTGAGTGAATATTTCTATTTGCTCTTAACTATCTGTAGGAAGGGGAAATTCTACCGATGGTCTCCAAACTGCAAGGGCAAAATCATTAAAATATCTTGTTCTTTTAGACTATTTGCCTCCACATTGTTACCACTTCCTCGAAACCTTTTGAATGTGTGCAACTTAAATTCCTTTCTTCGAGGTAAATCTGGCTCTGTGTTGACTTGGATTAAGCAATAAATTAGCCTCAGGACTTGGAGAGATCAAGAAAGAGAGTTGGGTTAAGGGAGTCATTTTCAGGTCGCAAACTCTAACTGGAAGAGTGCCACACGGAGTAGTGGTGGGACCACAAGTATTTACAGTATACTTTGAATACTTGGATAAGTGAATTGAATGTTCTGAAGCCAAGTTTGCAGATGGCACAAAAGAGAGGTTGGAAGGCAAATTGTGGAGATGACATACACGTCTGCAGAGCGATTATAGATAGGTAAAGTGCGCAAAAGTTTGCTAGGTAGAATGCAATGTGGGAAAATCGGTTACACACATTGACTCGAAGCATAGAGGAGCTGAATAATACTTAATTGAGGAAAGACTAGAGAAGCCTACAGACCAGTGTGTTTTGGCATTCCTTGTGCATGTATCACAGATTGCTAACATTCATGTTCAGCAGCTAATAGGGAAGCCAAGTGGACTGGTCAGTTTTATTTCAAAGGACAAAAGGCACAGGTCTAAGGAAAGATGTACTAGCATTGGAGGTAGTTCAGAAGAGGTTCACTGCGCTGATTTAAGGTATGGAGGCATTTTCTGAATAGGAGAGGTTTTAGAATAATGAGGGAAGACCTTATTAAAATGAACAAGGTGGACAGGAAACTGGGCAGGGAGATGAAGGATGGAGAATCAAGAATAGAAACAAAAGACAGAAATATAAGCAAAAGCTTTCCATAGAGGGGTGCAGTGGAGATTCATTAGACTGATACTTGGGAGGCGGGGGTGTGCAGTCTGCCCTATGAGCAGAGATTGGTTTGTACAGGCCTATATTCACTGCACATTAGAAGAATGAGAGGGGATCTGATTGAAATGTATAAAATTCCACCATGAGTGGACAGACTCGAAGCATGGAGGTTGTTCTCCCTGGTTGAGAGCCTAGAACCAGGAGAAAATGTCTTCGGATATTGGTGGACCATTTAGGACTGAGTTGAGCAAAGATTTGGAAACTTGGGGTGGTGAACCTGTGAAATTCTCTGCTGCAGAGGGTTGTGAAGTCCACGTCACAATATATTAAAGAATGCGAAGGATAAATTTAAGATTTTAGAAGAATTAATAAGTACAGGGAGAAAGCAGGAATATGGAGGGTAAGCCATGATCATATTAACTGGCAGGGTAGGTTTGAGGGCTGAATTGCCTATTGCTGAGCCTCATGTCTGTGTTTCAATAAAATTCTTGAGGGGTTGACGGGGTAAGTGCACAGAGATTGGTTTTGTTCATGGGAGAGTCAAGGACCAGGGGGTAAACTCTCGGAGTAAGTGGTCACTCATTTAAGACGGACATAAGGCGGAATTTCTTCTCTCTGAGGGTAGTGCAGTGGCCAGCTAGGTGGCGTTGTTAAGTATATTCAAGGCTGAGATAGATGGACTTTTAATCAGGGAGGGAATTAAGGGTTTTTGAGGATAAGACAGGAAGGTGGAGTTGAGGATTATCAGATCAGTTGCAATCTCGATGAATGGCTGACTCAGTGGGCCGAAAAGCCTGCTTCTGTCACTGTCTTATAGCAAAGCTGGAACTCCAATTTCTGCAAGTTTTCAACAATCTGATGTCTCTTGGCACCAAACAAAATTGTTACGTATTATTACTGATGTAATAGTTGTGCCCCTGTACTGAAAGTAAAGAGCCAATTCAAAGTAAGTAACAGGAGCAGGGCTGTGTCTTCCCTGATCTTTGGGGTAGCGACATGGGATCTCAGTTGTCATTGTGACTTTGCTGGCCCTGATTGCTCCCTGCTGGTCCAAGTCAGAAATGCGTGCATAGTTGCTTTGCCAGTTAAATATTTTGATCAGGATTTATCTGAATGGGTGATAATGGGAACTGCAGATGCTGGAGAATCCAAGATAATAAAGTGTGAAGCTGGATGAACACAGCAGGCCAAGCAGCATCTCAGGAGCACAAAAGCTCGGGCCTAGACCCTTCATCAGAGAGGGGGATGGGGAGAGGGTTCTGGAATAAATAGGGAGAGAGGGGGAGGCGGACTGAAGATGGAGAGAAAAGAAGATAGGTGGAGAGGAGAGTATAGGTGGGGAGGTAGGGAGGGGATAGGTCAGTCCAGGGAAGACGGACAGGTCAAGGAGGTGGGATGAGGTTAGTAGGTAGGAAATGGAGGTGCGGCTTGAGGTGGGAGGAAGGGATGGGTGAGAGGAAGAACAAGTTAGGGATGCAGAGACTCCATCTCAGGTAGCCAGCTAGAAACTGTCCATTTCAAGCCCACTGACTCCCACAGCTACCTAGAATACTCCTCCTCCCACCCACCCTCCTGCAAAAATTCCATCCCCTATTCCCAATTCCTCCGCCTCCGCCACATCTGCTCCCAGGATGAGGCATTCCACTCCCGCACATCCCAGATGTCCACGTTCTTCAAGGATGGCAACTTTCCCCCCGCAGTGGTCGAGAACACCCTTGACCGCGTCTCCCGCAACACATCCCTCACACCCTGCCTCCGCCACAACCGCCCCAAGAGGATCCCCCTCGGTCTCACACACCACCCCACCAACCTCCGGATACAACGCATCATCCTCCGACACTTCCGCCATCTACAATCCGATCCCACCACCCAAGACATTTTTCCATCCCCACCTTTGTCTGCCTTCCGGAGAGACCACTCTCTCCGTGACTCCCTTGTTTGCTCCACACTCCCCTCCAACCCCACCACACCCGGCAGCTTCCCCTGCAACCGCAGGAAGTGCTACACTTGCCCCCACACCTCCTCCCGCACCCCCATCCCAGGCCCCAAGATGACCTTCCATATCAAGCAGAGGTTCACCTGCACATCTGCCAATGTGGTATACTGCATCCACTGTACACGGTGTGGCTACCTCTACATTGGGGAAACCAAGCGGAGGCTTGGGGACCGCTTTGCAGAACACCTCCGCTCAGTTCGCAGTAAACAACTGCACCTCCCAGTTGCGAACCATTTCCACTCCCCCTCCCATTCCTCAGACGACATGTCCATCATGGGCCTCCTGCAGTGCCACAATGATGCCACCCGAAGGTTGCAGGAACAGCAACTCATATTCCGCTTGGGAACCCTGCAGTCCAATGGTATCAATGTGGACTTCACCAGCTTCAAAATCTCCCCTCCCCCCACTGCATCCCAAAACCAGCCCAGTTCATCCCCTCCCCACCACTGCACCACACAACCAACCCAGCTCATCCCCTCCCCCCCACTGCATCCCAAAACCAGTCCAGCCTGTCTGTGCCTCCCTAATCTGTTCTTCTTCTCACTTATCCCTTCCTCCCACCCCAAGCCGCACCTCCATTTCCTACCTACTAACTTCATCCCACCTCCTTGACCTGTCTGTCTTCCCTGGACTCACCTAACCCCTCCCTACCTCCCCACCTATACTCTCCTCTCCACCTATCTTCTTTTCTCTCCATCTTCGGTCCGCCTCCCCCTCTCTCCCTATTTATTCCAGAACCCTCTCCCCATCCCCCTCTCTGATGAAGGGTCTAGGCCCAAAACGTCAGCTTTTGTGCTCCTGAGATACTGCTTGCCCTGCTGTGTTCATCCAGCTCCACACTTTGTTTTCATCTGAATGGGGTCCTTTTTTGTTCGTTCACTGGGGAGACATAGGGTCACTGGCTGGCCAGCAAGTATTACCCATTCCTAGTTGCCTCTTGGGCACCGGAAACCCCTTGAATAGCAATCAAAGCCATATCAAGGCTGGCAGAGTAGAAACCTAACTGATAAAGGTAGCTTGCTCTTGTCCTCACTGATTTGTACTGCAGAGACTCTACGTTGATATTTTATCGGGCGGAGAATCTGCTCATTTTCCTCTTCTACTAATTTTTTGAACACAGCCCACGCTAGATTATTTTGGTTACAGTTCTTGCTTGTTCAGCTGCTCAGATCACCTTCAGCAGTCTCTGGTCACTCATTCATTCCGTTCACTGAAAGTTGGCCAACAACACATGAACCAGTCCCTTGCCATGCCTCACTATTTCTACATTATCTTCACAGCAGGACAGCAGATGTTGGAGACTAAGCATTGAAAAATTGTGTTTTTTTTTGTCAGTGTTTACCTCCAGCGCCCTGTGCTCACAAAACAAGCCATTGAACTATTCCATTCCATAAATGGCTTTATCCTCCTGCTCCTCTCCCCATTTTTGGCATCACTCATGATTCATTGAGTTATATTCTTGCCCCTGAATCAGAAGGTCATGGGTTCAGTCCCCCTCGAATCGTTCGAGCACACTATCTGCGCTGAAACTGCCATGTGGTACTGCAGAATGCTGTACTATCAGGGGCGCTGTCTTTTGATAAAGATGTTAAACCTGTTCCAGCTCTCCCATGACCTTACTGAATTTTCCACTCCACAAAAGAGGAGTAAGGAATTCTGACTCCTGCCGATATTTATACCCCTGCCAACATCTCGACAACAGATGAGCTTGCCATGTATTTCATTTCTGATTCTGCAAACTTGCTGAGTGCAAATTGGCTGCTTTTTGTTTAGACATTAAGACAGTGACAACACTTCAAGGGAATTTACTTAACTGTGAACCACTGCAGAATATTCCGAAAGGTACTAAATGAAGAAGTCTTGTTTTTGAGGTTGCCACATGAAGAGCTGATGGGGAAGTGCAGTGAGAAGAGAAATAGCCAACACACACGAAAAAGCCAATGACTGATGATGAAGTTGTGAAGTGATCAAAGAGAACTGGTGGCTTTAATAGATTTGACAATCAACACTGTCAGTCACTGCTCAGAGCCAAATAACAAGGCAAAGCAAATCTGGATCTAAATGGCCAACACAGTAGAAGACTGGTGTGACCACATTCTGAGTATCATATCACCCTTGTTACTCAGACACATTGGGATCACAGGTTGTTGAAATAAAAGATCAGTCTTTTACTCATATGTTTTTAAGCCTGATTTAAAAATGTTCTCCCTTGATCTGCTGCATTGCAGAAGCAATGGGTGAAGGCCTATCCCTGCAATAATTGAACGGCAGAAGCCCTGCCACGGTGTTAAATTTGAACGGGGGATGCTGAACTGGAGAGGAACGCAATTTCCTGACTCTTCACTTCAATCCTGCTCACCTCACCTCTGCAATCCCCTGAGTGCTGGAGCTTTGGCAGATCTGCAGACTACAGCTGGATGTCAGCTTTTTCTTGCCCCCTTGAGGTTGACATCTGAGGCTGTTTCAGTTGTGATGAAATTGTTTGTAGTTGCCATAGAGTGGAACTGAATATATGAGCAGAGTGCTGTTTGTGAGTCTCCCTTGGCCCTGTAGTTCTGCATCCTATTTGCCAAAATGACTCACAAACACTGTGGTTTATTTGCCAATGCCCTGTTCTCCCTGCTTCTCCACTTTGGTAGGAACTGATGTTTCACGGGCGTGTCATTCCATGAGGTTCAGATATTGATACACCCTCTGACATCCCAAAGTCTGTCCACCGTCAGCAAGGCGCAAGTCAGGAGTCTGATGAAATACTCCCCAGATGCCTGGATGAGTGCAGTCCCAACAACGATCAAGAAGCCGTAGCTCCAGTCCAACCGATTGGCACCCAACCCACCACCGTCAACCTTCACTCGCTCTGCCACTGATTCACAGTGACGGCAGTATATGCCATTTACAGGAAGCAGTCCAATAACTCACCAAGGCTCCTCTGACAGCACCTTGCTAACCTGTGACCTCTACCAGTTGGAAGGGCAAGGGCAGCGGATGCATGGAGTGTCATCACATGCGACCTTCCCTCCAAGCGACACGTGGAACTATATCACTGTTTTCTGTCAAGTACCTTGGGTTGTCTTCCAGCGTCAAAAGAGCTTTTCAAATAAAAGCCACTTATGGCTAGGACCACTGGATGAGGCTGCTGAAGGCAGAGAAAGTGTTTTCATGTTGCTGGTCCAATTTTGGGGCAGTATCAGTGTATGAGCTTCCCCTAAATCGTTTTCCACATTGATATTTTTGCACCACTGTTCATATTTGTTGTTCCCCAACAGAGCCCAGACGAGTGGGTGAATGTCAGGGAACAGTAAACTGGGGATGGGCCCACTGGGCTCATCAGCTAGATGCGGGAAGGTGCTGTTCCCAGGGCACTGTCACTATACTTGAGGCAATGCCAGGCTCCTAGCCAGGAGCAGCAGTGCGGCCTGTGATTCCTGTCCCTCGTCCACGTCTGTATCCACGTCAGCAGTAAGCTTGTTCTTTACAGTGCTGTGTAAAGGTTGGATAAGGGAGCATTGTGTAATCAGATGCAGCAAGTCAAGGCTGACTGCTTCTAAAATCTACACCTGATTCTGGGCATGGATGGTTTTGCAACCAAACTTTGCTGTGATGTCCCTCCAGTTATATGTTTTATGATAAATTAAATCAGGATTTGGACTGCTCGTTACATTTCCTCTCTTTGCTGATGGCTCAGTTCTGCAGCAATGCCCCTGTTGTAAAAAATCTCTGTAATAGTGACAAAGTACCATACAAACCTGGCATCTCTCTTCTCTTCCAAGATGGCGATGGAGTAGGACTCCCGAGTCAAACCTTGTTCGCTCCGTCCATTCTGTTTCTTTACTTCTACCTCTCTTTGAGTTTTGTTTTAACTTCCCATCCATGCGCAGCATCAGTAATGTCCAAGGGTGAAAGCTGAAGTGGACCCCTGGCCTTGGCGCGGACTCGGAGCCCCCCCGCCCAGCCGCCTTGGCGTGGACGCAGACCCGCGGCCTCAGCGCAGAGTTGAAGCGCAATGCAGGAAGCAGTTATTTTGAACTGTTCATTCTCTATTTTTCTAATATATTGCTGGACTTTTTATTTCTTTATTTTTCTAACGTCTTGTCCCCCCGCTAAAATTTGTAGCTAAGTATCTGTTCCTGGGTAGCTTAGTATCTAATGTAGCACCATAAGTGGCAACCTGTAAACTTCTCACTGTACACGTGTGAGTACATGTGACAATGAAGCTCATTCTAATTCTGTACCACCTAGAGCTGGAGCAACAGTCACCCAGGAACACCGCCAGCCTGCTGTTTTCCTCCAAACCGCTCACCACCCTGACATGGAATTTTATCGCTGTTCCTTCACTGTCGCTAGGTCAAAATCCTGGAACTCCGTCCCTGAGCAGTGTTGCGGGTCA